>NC_084983.1:25258173-25273834 GCF_963691925.1 Scomber scombrus | reverse complement strand
GTTTAATTCTCCACACTGCCCCGTACATTTCCCTCACCTTCTTCTCTCTTTTTTCCTCCTCTCTGTTTCTCCTCTTTCTCTTCGGTTTCTTCTTCTTTTTCCATCACCCTTATTGATCACTTCTTTCCCGTTAAGGTCACAAATTAACCTTTAGATTGCCGTCCCTGGTTGAAAAGAGGTTTTCAGTCATGTGTTTTTGTGAAAAATAGCAAATATTGCATACAGGTACGATCTTCAGTGGTGGAGTCTAAGATGTCTAGTAAACACATCTGTTTTGCTCTGTGGACCTGGCTGATAATCTTCAATATAGTTCTTTATTGTCAACACATCTCAACAAAGAATCATGCATGTATCTAAAGCCCCATATGTTGTTATATTCCTCTGAGCCGTAGACCTCCGTTGTTGTTAAAAAAACGATTAAAAACATGTCAGTGAGTCACAGCTTTGCACGTGGTGACATGTTCTTTTGCCCTGTAGAGTTCAGGCATGTTAGTTTGCTTAGAAACGTTTCCAAAGACTAATGACAGCAATCACATTTTCACTCTCAGGAGAGCCGTTCCTTGTACAGCAGACACCAATAAACGCTGTCACGTTTGCAAAGATTCGTTAGCTCACCGGCTTAACCTCATGACTTCGTAGCTCTTTAGAGAAATTCACAATGTAGCAACCAAGTCAAGAGGTAAAGGAACTGCTGTCCTGAGATTGAAAATGTGATCGTTGTTAATAGTCTTTGGAGCCGTTTCTAAACAAACTACCGTGACTGTAATGTTTGGGGTGAAAGAACATGTCAGCCAGTGCAACAGTGTGGCTCATTGATGTGTTTTTAATAGTTTTTGGCACAGAGGAAGGAGATATATCAGGTTTTTTTTTGGATACACACACAATACTTGTAAGTCGGGTGAGTTCAGTGTTGGTTTGGCTCTGCACGTGGGATTTGTTGACAATGAGATGTAGAAAATCACCGGCCTTATCCTTTAAATAAAACCAACACTGGCTGTTGGTCAGAGACAGGATGTGAACAGCAGTTTTCAGTGTCAAAGTAAGATACTTACATGCAGACATCCACCTTGAGAGGTTTTGTGGTGTTATGAGGATTTCATGCTACTTGGGCTTTTGCTTCCGTGAAAAAAACTTTGCATGAACACAAGAAGTCCTCGTCAGGGAAACATAAACAGAGGCTATTTTGGGTGTTTAATCAAATGACTGATGATGTCATTTTTTTGGTGAAGACCGACACAAAAATGCTGTTTACTGTAGTTGACAGAGACACAGTGGAAAAAGAGGGAGAAGGTTGGAGAGAGAGAGAGAGAGACGCAAGCAACTCCAAAAATGAGAAAAACATGCGTCACTCTCAGTGGAGAAGAGCTTTATAAATGCTTTTGTCAATTAGTGTCATTATAACTGAGATAAAGATGGTCTCACAGGCAGTGAACCTGTGTGTGTGTGTGTGTGTGTGTGTGTGTGTGTGTGTGTGTGTGTGTGTGTGTGTGTGTGAGTGAATGAGTGATGGAGAGAGGAGGAGACAGGAGAAGAGAGGAGGTAGAGGTTCCTGTCAATATCACTTCCTTCATCACTCCCTTCCCCCCCCCCCACCCCTCCCCACACACACACATGAATTAATGAATTATTTGTAAGTCCAACGACAAAGGACACACACACACACACACACACACACACACACACACACACACACACACACACACACACACACACACACACACACACACACACACACACACACACACACACACATAAAGCCAGACTAGTTTTGTTTATCTGCCTGCAGCCCTCCAGTGCAGTAGTCCTGTTGTCTTGTTACCTCGTAACATCAACAGTGTGTGAGTGTGTGTGTGTATCTGTATCTGGGAGGATAGTTTTGGTGAAGGGTGTGTGTGCGTTCAATATGTGTGTGTTCGGCCACAGTGATAGACTGTGTGTGTGTGTTGTGTGTGTCTGTGTGAGAGCAAGAGAGAAAAGTTAAA
The DNA here is from genome assembly GCF_963691925.1 of Scomber scombrus. Classification (NCBI taxonomy): domain Eukaryota; kingdom Metazoa; phylum Chordata; class Actinopteri; order Scombriformes; family Scombridae; genus Scomber; species Scomber scombrus. Next base: position 25,271,852 of record NC_084983.1, on the reverse strand, counting down.
AGGAGAGAGAGCTTGAGATGTAGATCGATTTGAGGTAAGCTGTGTGTGTGTGTGTGTGTGTGTGTGTGTGTGTGTGTGTGTGTGTGTACATGTTTGGCCTAGAGCTAGCGATTCTTTAGCTGCTCACCCTTCACTCACCCCCCACCACCCCTCACCATCCCCTTTCTCTGTCCCTCCTTCCACCTCTTCTCTCCTTTTTTCTCCTCCTTTCCTCCTCTCCCCCCTCCCAAATCAATCTCTCTCATCTATAATTCAACAGTTTGCCTTCAGCCTTTAAAATATACACCACAGTAACCTCCTCCCTGCCTCAAAGTCTGTCTAGCCCAGCATCCCTGCCCCTCACCTCATCACTGTACTCCCCTGTTTTTCCCCTCTTTTCTGTCCCTGTGGTGAGTAAGACCTCTGACAGTATTTGTCTTGATGGTAATCATGTTATAATTTAATCTTATCATGGCCCCTTAACTGTAGGGTTGCATCACAGTGCCACAGTCCTGGTTAATTCCTTATTAAGGGTCATTAGCTTTCTTGTGACTCCTGTCTGGCAGCGTATTTAATACAGTCAATAACAATAAAGATGAATAATCCCCTGATCTACATGCAAATAACCTAAATAAATAACTAAAATGTATGTGTTTATTTTACACCTACAAGCTTGCTGAATATATTTACATTGCAATTGTTCCCTGAAAAGTAACCCTGACCCATTTATGAAGATTTAGTTTGACATAAACCAACATAGTGTTTTAGTAAGGTGTTGGACCACCATTGATTCAACAGCCTCTGAACTCTACTGGAGGGATTAACACTATTCTTCCAAAGGAAATCCCCTCATTTGGTGTTTTGATGATGGTGGTAGAGAGAACTGTCTAACACATCGGGTCAGGTGTTCAATTGGGTTGAGATCAGGTGACTGTGAAGATCATAGCATATAATTCAACATTCAGTGTCTCCTCGTGCCCTACGGATGGGGGCATCCTGGAAGAGACCATTCCCATCAGGATACAAATTAGCTCTTCTGTTTTTCTTACATATCACACTAATGCAAGAGCATCATGGTCATCAAATGTGCGTTTTCAACTGCAATTTTCTGGCCCTATTTACTGACGTCTTTCCCACGGATCTAAACACTGATGTCATTTTAGTAATTATTCCTATTGAAACACCAGACAGCTGAGCAGTCTTTGTGACTGAAGCTCCTGCCACTCATGCCCCAAAGTCACTTAGATATTTTCCTTTTGCCATCTTTTGCCATGCTCAGCATTTTTATACATGCCACACAGCATGATTGGATGTTATTTGCTTATATATATATATTACACCATGCAGTGCATCTGTGTGGAAGCATCTGCATTCATTATATTTCTCCACTCATTTTTTCAGGTTTTTCCTTTAATGTGAAATATATGCGATACATATGAAGACTCTCGCTCATTACGTGTTTTACAATTACATACAGAGTAGAAAACAAATATATTCATCAACCCTAAAAACACACAAAGACTTACAGGAGCTCTGTGTATTTTTCTTGTAAACAAACAGTCAGTATTACTCACCAAAACTCATTGTTTGTATCCTTGAGGTCAAACAACAAACATGTAAAACATTTCAAAATCTTGATTTTCTCAAAAGTTTGAACGTCCTTGTTCCCCAGTCTTCTTCTTCTCTACCTTTGTTGACAAATTGCTGCATTTCTTGGAGCTTTAGCTTTACCACCACTTGTAAATTAATGGAATAGTGTGAAACAGTTAGCAGGAAGAAATATATTTATATAATATATATAACGTTAACCATGTGATCCACTAAATAAACTGCTTCATACTGCTTCCTTCAGACTTAAAACAGGACTAAACCTAAATGATAATTCCTCTTAATTACAATAAGGGTCTTATTATCATTCCTATCAGTGATAATAAGACTGAACACATCAGGTTAGTTACTGACATTTGAGAACGCAGCAACATCAACAAAAAGAAATCTGATGGTTCAAGAAATATAAACAGTCAGCCTTTCGTACTGGTTTTAAACAAAGCCCAAATTCCTGAGTCACTTGTGACCTATCATACTCGTCACGTTCTCCGGTGCAATAGTGTTATATTTACGGGCATTTTGATTTCATTTTACCACTAAATAAAGTGGTTTAGATCATTTGTTTACATTCTCTGTTGGACTTTGTTGTAGCGATATCACTCTAACACAGAAACATCACATTCACTCTTTGCAGTAAATGAGAAGTTTTCTTTTTGTAGTGTTTGTACAAAATAGCTTCTCTCTAAAAATTCACTTCCTGTATATATCAGTATATTTGCATTCAACAAACAAAGGGCTGATCCTATTAACTCATAAAAACATTAAAACTTCATTTTGTAAGTGTGCTGATGGTCTTTCACTGTAACAGTTGCTGGAGCTCGTGCATAGATAATGATTGTGTGAGTGACACTGTGCTCCCTTGTCACAAACCGATGACATCAGTGTCACCATTACATGTAACAATGATGTAATGACACTTGTACGGCTCTGAACAAGTAGAAGTACAAGTTATTAATACTCACTTTATCTCCGCCCTGGCAGACAGTACAACCCCCCCCTCATAGACATCACACACACGTTGGCTACCACCACCCTGGCCTGCTCCGTCATTTAAATATGCAGAGATGACAACAATGACAGCATTAATAGTAATGATAGCAATATGAAGCTAAGCCCTCATCATCATCGTCATTAGCATATCTCCAGGGAGATGAGCTGTGATTGACAGCTAGCTGGGTGTTTTTTGGGCTGCAGCTCGGCTATCAATTACCTCTGTGCATATCAACCATCATTATGTAAAATAACCCGCTTCGCTCGGCTCCGCTCAGTTCTCTTAAGTCTTGTTCCCTCGCATAACTCTCTTTCCCTCTCCCATGCATTTCCTCCCTCCCTCCCTCCCTTCCTCCCCTCCTCCCTCCTTTTTTCTTTCTTTCGCACTCCATTTCACTCCCGACCACTCTTCCCCTTTTACTCGCACTTTCTCCTCTTGTGTCTTGGTTTCTTATTCTCTCTCCACTCCTCTTTCCCGCTCTCACGCTCCTGTTACTTTTAGCATAGCTCATCCATGGCGCTGAGTGCGTCTTCCCAGATCCCTTTTTTTATTTATTTATTTATTTTTTTGAAAATGACAGCATGTTTTCAGCCACTAAAGTTACTTTATACAGTAAAAGTTTGGGATCATAGAAAAGACAACAAATACACTTTGAGCTTGAGCTTGGTCATCAATCCTCTTTTGTTCATTTCAGTGTGGTGACTATTGCTTAATCTTCATTGTGAGGTGTTCTCATATCATATTTTTATGACTGTGAGGTTGACAAATACTGTGTGTTGGTAAAGCTGAAACAGACAATTGATTGACACAGTTAGCGGCAACAATTTTGACAATCTATCAAAAATGGCAAAACCAGCTTGTCATGAGAGGATTTTCTGCTTTTTCTCCTTTTTTAATATAATAATAAAGTTTATTTGTATAGCACTTACAAAAACACTACTACTACTGTCGAAGTAGAATCGAATATGTTGTGGTTTGGGTCTTTCCACACAAAACACAACATTTAAAGATGTTTTCTTCAGCTGTGGGAAAAAATGACATTTTACATTTTTACATTTGAATCGAGAAAAATAATCAGCAGATAAATCAATAATGGAAACAATCTTTAGTTATAGCCTTATAGTGTAGTTTGAGCTTGAAAGACAATTTCCTTTCTTTCCGTTTGGCTTCAGCAGCACAGTTTCCAGGTTACGCAAGACTTGGTGAAACTCACATATCATTTAACCAAGGCTAAAACGAATTTCCACTTTTCCTTCCAAAAAAAAATGTCTTCCTCCTCAGATTCCTCTTTGTTTCTGTTCTTTCTGTCATTTCTGTCATCAGCACACAAGCTAAAAAAATACTTTGATTATCCACACTTTTGTCTGTAACGCTTATACGGATCCTCTGAATCTTGTTGTCATTATTCAAATAGGTTTAATGTCACCTGTTGTGGCTGTTCCTGCACCATCGTTCAAGCCCCATGTCAGCAAGCATTTTGAATAAGACACTACAAGGACAGAGAATAAAAAGAATTCTGTCCTTGTACACAGGAAGCAATATATTATCACATTAAAAATTGTGATAACAGCCAAAAAGGGTGATATAGTATTTCATATCCTTTTTTCCCCCCCTATACTACATGACTGCTCAGATTGGAAGGCATGGGGCCTAGAAATGCTATCTGATGTCATCGCATTAAACAATAACAAGCACTCAGTGTAAACAGGAAACAGGAAGTTGATCTCAGACAGATCAACAGACTGAGAGGGAAACTCACACCACAAATATTAGCTAGATTAGCTATTTGAAATGACTGATGAGAAGGAAAGGCATGTTGACCTGAAAGGGGGGGGGGGGGGGGGGCAGCTACAGTATGTGTATGTTTCCAAACAGTTCTCCTCTTCGTGCAGAATGCTCCTAAATTGGAAAGTGAGCGACATGTAACTGATCTGGCAGTTATGATAGGTGCAAGTTGTTTCATACAAACGCACGTAGAGAAAGATACCGTACTCAAAAACTACCGTTCTGTTAGAAAGCTCTGCCAAGAAAGTTGGCAGGTAGGTGAAATAAGACATCTAAAGCAAGCAGGGAGACAGAGAAGAGACGGACGAGGCAGGAGCAGCAAAAGCACTGATCTGTTGTTCAGTTTGTCTGCACTAACTGACTGGCTGCAATTTCTCCACCTGTCAACAACAACTCACCAGAAAGCTGTGTGCATGTGTGTGTGTGTGTGTGTGTGTGTGTGTGTGTGTGTGTGTGTGTGTGTGTGCATGTGTGTGTGTGTGTGTGTGTGTGTGTGTGTGTGTGTGTGTGTGTGTGTGTGTGGTGCAATGGTGTTTTGAGAGACTTTTTGTTTTTTTCTCTTCCAAGGCAGCATCGTTATTCTTGGCTCAGTAGAATAGCGAGTCTTTAGGGAATAAAACGGACACAGACATCCAGCCTTACACACTCTTTTTCTCTTTGTGCACACACACACCCACACACACACACACACACACACACACACATAGCTGGAGATCCCCCGGATGTCACCCTTGCCCTGTTGGCATTGTAACTGTTTAAATGACAGGAGAGTGGTCGAAACAAACTCCCACAATCCTCTTTCCTCATTCTCTCCTCCATTTGTTCCTCCTTCGCCCCTCACACTGTCTCTCTACACCCCCCCCCCCCCCCCCCCCCCCCTCCACAGTGTTTCTGTATCTCTACATCCCAACGCCCTCTCCATCCTCTCTGTCTGTCACTTCCTGTCTCTCTCTTCAGGTCTGTGTTAGCCCTATATATTAAATATTAATGTCAGTTGTGCTCTGAGCCATAATTGCCATCTCAGCCTCTGAATAATGGATGTAACTGTGCCATTCACTACTACACCATGGCTAACAGGCCAAAAAAAACTGCATACAACTGTGGTTTGCTACAATACAATAGCTAACAGAGTACACAAGCATCCTAGCATGGTTGAATACATTTATCATTGCTAACAGGCTAAATACCACTTGTGTCCTAGTGTGGTTGACTGCACAAAGCTAAAATAAACAAAACAACTAAAAACTAAATTCAACTGAGGATGACAACATTATGGCTCATAAAAAGCACTACCATGACAATACGGTTTCTACATAACATTAACATTTTTCAAAGGCTAAAAAAAATAGATTTGATTTATGAGTAGCCTAACCAATAAAATGTGGTTGCTCCATCCGTTGTTACAGTTCAGTTTTACTTATCTTAGCTTCCAGAAAGTTGTTTTTAGCAAACATGCTCTATCAAACAGACTCAACCCTACTTACTCAGCATCAAATGACTCAGTTAGTGTCTAGCTGGAGAAGTTGAACAAATATTCATCTCAGTTAGTGGAGACCAATTAGAATTGGAGAACAGTAATAGACTTACATTTATCTTCACATGAATGATGTGATGCTTTACATGTCTGCTAGTTTTGTAAGTAGGCAACTGTTTGCTACAATTTTATAATGATAATATAATATCTATAATAACACAGTAAGGCCTGGCTGTGGGTTTGTCTGTTGTAGGGTTCTGCCTCCCTTCAAATAGCCCCCCCCCCCCAAAAAAAACCCAACAACAACAAAAGATAGACATTTTGACACATCATAGCAGGTAAAGCACAGGTGCAATAAATAACATTAATGATGGCTCCATCCCATTTTAAATGCCACTGAACCAGCATGCACAATACCAGGGGACTTGGAACGAGTTAACTGAAATGATTATTAATGTTTTATTTCACACCGGCAGTCTTCCAGCTGACAGAGAAAGTGTCAAAGTGTCTGCCGTGAGAAAAGTATATTCACATTCACTATTGTCAGAAGTCATGGATTTAAATGAAGCTGTCATAGTTCATAGATTTCAATTCATCCTTTTGTGCTTTTCATAGGATATGAAAAAATATATGTTACAATGCCTGGCAGCCTAAATCGCTGTTGTGGATGTCAATACTGCCGCACTACAACCAGTTACCATTTATAACAACAACCATGCAAAAAGTAATAATCTTTCAATTCATTGTATTTAAACTTGAATCTTTTTTTACCGTCTTTCTGTGTTTCCATCTTTATTTTTTACTCTCCTCTCACTACCACTCTAATATTTCCCTGTCCAGATGGTACGTGTGTGTGTGTGTGTGTGTGTGTGTGTGTGTGTGTGTGTGTGTGTGTGTGTGCGTGTGTGTGTGTGTGATGGAGTCTTTTTGTGTGTTTGCAGCATGCAGGACTGGTGTCGGGTCATCTCCCTGAGTGTGGTACTCACAATATAGCAAAGGTCAACAGCGCTGTTATCACTTGAACATGATCGGGCTTCGCAGAGAGGGAGTGAGATAAAGGAGAGAGGGGGGAGAGTGCTCCCCTCCCCCACAGTTATTCAGACTCTTATAATTGCCCAGTTTAATTGGAGGCCTCTTAACGACCAGTGACTGGACCAGCCAATCAATTCACACAAGGTGTCTGTGTGTGTGTGTGTTCCTGTGTGTGTGTGTGTTCCTGTGTGTGTGTGCGTAGCTGCAGGGCCTTTTTGTAGCAGAGTTGATTAGGCCAGATGGGGTCAAGTGAAGGGGGAAGAACGCACACATACTGCATTAGAATGTAGAAATATGTTCTGTTGGCAATCAATGAGAGAAAACACTCTCGTAGGAAATAGACAGACGGAGTCAAACAGTAGATGGAAATGTGAGAAATAACGAGTCCTATCATCAGATCACCAACAGGTTATGCCACTAATAGACTGAATTATATCTCGGATCATGTGTTTGCTCGTGTGTGTCCGTGTGTGTGTCCGTCCGCAGCTAATATCACACACCGCCGGAAACGTCAGCCTGATATTTTTTGTGCACTCTTATGACTATATCTTCAAGGGACTCTCATGATTGTGGTGATTCACAATGCCATCGACTGCTGACTCCTCACTCCTCTTAACCGGCTGGTCGGAGCTGCGAGTGATCAACAACTGCTTCAGTTTGTAATCTTGTTTCTGCGGGGGACGAACAATCAGGCCTCGTTGCCACGTTAGATCAATCACGACCTAATTTCAGTACCTTGAGTGTGGGTCGTGTTGTGAATTTAAATGAATATTGGTAACATTCACTATGAGCCCATCGTAAAACTTAAACTTTTGTCTTCTCAGAAGTTCTCAACATTTTATGATATGCTTTACAACATAGCAGAAGGCATGAAAGCAATGTTTAAATAGGCTGTTTCAGGCCTTTGTTATGGCTCAGAAACTGACATCCTGAAGCATCTTCAGATTAATTCTGTACCGGATATCTTATAATTCACTAAAGTTAGGCACAGAATGAGATGAATAAACCCCTGTTTTTGTTACTGCCATCTTGACTCTACAAACCTGGCGGATATCAGTCATATTATATGTACATTCTTTATGTTTTTTTATGTGTATTTTCCCAAACAAACCTTAAAAAAGACTTTGTGATTTGTGATTTAGACTGGGTCAATCAATACTGCACTTTGTGATAGAGAATAACAATTTGGACATTTATTTATATGACAACATCACAAATCATAAGGCTACATTAACTCATTCATTTTGTATTTATAAGAGAGTTGCAGTAAGGAGGCAGTTTGCTATTGGCCTGCTCAATCGTGCAGGATGAGAGATGAAATGAAAACATTGAAATGATTTAAAATAATACTTTGAAAGCTATTTTTCATATTGCATAGTTTGACTTTTTGTAGCGCTCAAGTACATATAGTTTTTTTTTATAGCTACATTTTAGTCTTGCTAAAAGATCTGAACATTGTTTTTCCGCCACTGCTTCTCATATTCCAGGTAGATGAGCCGGGGATTGTGTGAACTTAAAAACTGCCTCCTTTACACGAAGATCTACAGTGCAGGGTCAGATGAGGTGGTCGTGTTAACGCTGTGCTAGTGTTTTGAGAAGGACTAGACAGTGGTGAGGTCAGCAGAGGTCACCGTGGCTGTCCTCCGCTGTGATAGGCTGTCACCCAGGGGTGAGGGGTCAAGATAATTAGGCATGCAGAATTCCAGCGCCAGTGTTTCTAACGAAGCCTGAGCTCGTTAACGCAGAGTTTTACACTCAGACCTGCCACTGGGCTGTGCTGCACCGTCACACACACATACATACACTCACATGCGGACTACATGTTTGCACACGCACACACACACGCACACACACACACACACACATAGACACACACACCTCTGCTTTGTTCTGGAGGTCCAGTACAAGGGCTGTCATCTCTCGAACAGCAGAGCACAAGCCTCAGCCACGAGGGAACAGAGGTGACGCAGACTTGTTAAAAGTTCGAATTATCTAAGTGTGCAGTTTCACAGTTTCAGGATGAATACAGAAGGTGGGCACAATAGAACAAATTCCAATATAATAGTCCCTCAATGTATTGCAATGGTATTATGTTGTATTAGAATTTACAGCTACCCAATAACAGGAGATTCAAACACACTGTTGAGTACGAACATATAATGTGTGCAGAGTGCAACACAGAGAAATGCTTATCCTGCATGTGAGGTTGCGTTATTACTTCTATTAAGCTGTAACACACACAGATGTGACACAAACATACATGCAGACTGTGAACATGTGTGTGTCTGTGTTTTTGTGTGTGCCTTGTTGCTTCTGCCAGGCCGGCCAGCTGGCTCACACCAAAACACAACCTGAATGTGTTTGTTTGCTGTTGATGGCCATCTGTGTGTTTGATTTATTCTCTAATATAGATCTGTGACATATGGTCCCATTTCAAAAACCCAATGAGTGCCCCCTTTTTTTAATGATTTGACAATAGGAAAGCACCTCTACGACAAAGATTCAACACAAAAGGAAAGACAAAGGCACTCTTTGCTTTTTGAGAGTGATGTGTAGGTTACAATGAATTTGGACATAGCTTGAAGTTTGGATTCACAGAAGTATAAAACTGAAGGTCAAACCTAAGATTTTCTCAAACTTCAACTGGCTCACAGTCACATATTCTCACCGTTTCTGCTCGAGTGTCCTGCTGTTCTCCTCCTTATATGTTCCTACAAGGCCTTTATGTGGCATTTCAAAGCACTCTCAGTTGGTGTGGATTTAAGAACAAAAAAACGTGTTCCACATATCCACAAGGAAATTCATTGTGAATTCTGAACAGTATGAAATATTCATTTCACTATTTGTATTTGAGGATATGTGTGTGTCTATGTTGGAGACTGGGCTTGTATTCAGGTATCATGAAGGAAAGCAGTGGGGTCATCTTTACTCTGGTCTAATATTAAAACTGTTAAACCTCAAATATTGCATGTCCTCTCTCTGTCTGTCTCTGCAGATTCTTCCTCAAGTTTTTCCTCAAGTGCAACCAGAACTGTCTAAAGAATGCAGGAAACCCACGAGACATGCGGAGGTTCCAGGTAGAAACTGTTCTTCTTTTCTTTTTGTATTTTTATTCTTCTTTTTATGTTTTTGTGCCTCACGTTTTCTATCTCCATGTCTTGCAGTCTCTTCTTTCTATGTGCCCCTCTGCCCATGTAACACAGTAATACAGTACTGCAGCACATAAACACAAGAATGTGTCTGCGTATGTGTGTGTGTGTGTGTGTGTGTGTGTGTGTTTCCCTGTAAGTAAATAAGCTATCAGCGCCTTTACAGGAAACATGAGATCCTGACCCTGACTAGTCAGAACATAAATACACACACAATGCTGGGAGAGAGAATGAGAGAGGAGAGGATGTTAGAGAGAGAGAGAGAGAGGGAGAGAGAGGGAGAGAGAGAAAAAAAGAAAGAAAGAAAGGAAAGAAAGAAAGAAAAAGACAGGAGCTTGTGGATAAGATTAAGCGCTGTCCAGTCTTTATTATTTCCTTATCTTCACCGCCACAACACAATCAGGAAGACACCACTTCAGCCTGAGTGGTGATACTGGACGCTCAGAAGATACTGATAGATTTATTACCATGGCACGCGTGTGTGAGTATGTGTGTGAGTATGTGTGTGTGTGTGTGTGTGTGAGTTATATGTATATGTGTGCATTTCTGTTGGTGCGCTCTCATGTGCGTGCAACTGTGCTATGTATGTGTGTGCGTGCGTGTGATAGGACAGAAAGAGAGAGAGAGAGAGTCATACAGTAACGACAGTATCTGTGCCTCTAATTGTGCAGCTCTATTGTAGTGGAACCAGAGAAGACAGCTCTGTTTCTCTGGGAGATAATTAAGGGCCGGACCCATCAGAAACTATTGAACAGAAGAGGATAGACACCACACACACACACCCATACAGTGCATTATCACAGTATGTTCGTGTGATGGTAATAGCAGTGATAACGGGTTACATTTAAAGAGCTTTTCACAGTTTCATGGTTTCAACTCCTCCTTGCAATGATCTATAGACCCCCCACTCTGTAATCCCTCATTTTTACATTTCTTTTTTTTCTTCTTTCTTCTTTCTCTCAACCCCTTCCCTCATTCTCCCCTGTATACCTCATCTTTAATCTCCTCACTTTCTTCTCCCTCTTCCCATCTATCTCCCACTCGCTCTGTCTGGCCTTCATCCTGTCCCATCCCCCCCTGCTCCTCTCCAGGTGGTGGTATCGACCACAGTCAGCGTGGAGGGACATGTCCTATCGGTCTCCGACAACATGTTCGTCCACAACAACTCCAAACATGGCCGACGGGCCCGCAGGCTCGACCCCGTGGAAGGAACGCAGTCTTACCTAGAGCACGGTAAAACGGGAGTGTGTGTATGTGTGTGTGTGCATGCATGAAAGTGTGTGAGCCTAAGCAGCATGGTCACCAGATGGTTGATGGTTTAATCCTATCAGGTGATTCCTGCCCCTCCATCTGGCTAATCCAACCCACTAAAACACACACACACACACACAATGCATGGTGTGTGTGTGTGTGTGTGTGTGTGTGTGTGTGTGTCTGAGTGTGTGATCTAATATCATTATGCCTCTTTTTCACAAACAAACTAAGAGATGTTGTTATAATTCGGCTGAATACTGATAATCAGACACGCACACTTACACTTTGATGAGAGTTAATGTTGTGATATGGGATTGGATCGTATGAGCTTCTAGACACAACAGTCAGACAATGTTGAAGTGACATAAAGCTGACTGTATCCAGTCTGTTTGGATTATTAGGATACATACTGAGCCTTCTGTGTGTGTGTGTGTTTGTCTGTGTCATATCATTAGTTTAAAAAGAAATTACCTGCAGTAATATGTCAGTCGTCCTTGAGAAGAAAGGCTTTGAGATAAAGAGAGAATAAATAAATAGCGCAGGCAAGGAATACAAAGCTACACTGTCAGAATGATGCTTGAAGAAAAAGTTATCGTGATAAGACAAAAAAATGTATCCTCATCTTCACAGAATAATAACAAAAAGTATTTTGAAAGAAGCAGTAAAAAAAACAACTCTCTCTTGAGTGGCTCATCTTTCACATAATGCCTTCAAAAAGTGTAGAAACTTTTATTTTTTCTTCTATTGGCAGTGGTCCATGTACTTGCTCACTTAAAGGTATACTTACTAGATTTTAGATCTTATGGAAATGCATTGGAGCTGATGTTTAATTTGGGTTATTCTGATATAATATTCCCTCCTGGATGTCAACATGCATTCAGAATAAGTCACATTTTACATTGCATGACACTGTCTGCAATAAAAGCTTAATAACTAAATAAATGATGGCATGAAAAATTGAAAAGACCAGAAACACACATATTGATTTAAAACCTCTAAACCACTTATTTGCTATATTTACTCTCTTGTTGTACTCAGTAGCACAATTTACAAAGAGAAAGCTACTGAGTACAGCCAATTAGAAATACAGATCAGCTGAAAGGGACTCGGTCTTTGACTCATCAGTGTATTCAGTGTATAAGTGTGGTGTGCTGATCTGGATGACAGCCAAAAGCCAAAGGGGGTAGTATGAAGAAATATGAGGTGCAGATGCAACAGGGATGAAAGGCTCCACTCCAAATTTCCCTCGCTGTTTAGAGACTGATTGTTCTTTAAAGGAAATGTTTCTTTCTACAACCATGAATACATGTCAAATACAATTTCAATTATCGAGACTGAATGTGGAAACTGGTGGTTTTATCCCCACTATGGCAACAATCTATTAACATCTTTTACTCCTCTCATCGTCTCATCAGGAGCGGCCCCCTGCATTAAAGCCATCAGCCCCAGCGAAGGGTGGACTACGGGGGGCGCAACGGTCATCATCATAGGAGACAACTTCTTCGATGGTCTTCAAGTCATCTTCGGTACCATGCTGGTTTGGAGTGAGGTCGGTTTTGCTTGCAATCATCATCCTGTCATGATGTTGTTTCAACCCCTCCACTGTGTGTTTTTGCCCTCAGACCGTTGGAAGTAATTCAATATGAAAACATACTTTTCCTCATGGCCAGGCTCTTAACTGTCTGTGATCATGTGTGTGTGTGTGTGTGTGTGTGTGTGTTAATGTTTGTCTAAATGAGGTTTGCCTCTCTAATGAGTCCCCACCAACAAGCAACCGCCGCCCCTCTCTACCTTCCTTACCCATACTCCCTCTGTTTCTTTCTCTTCGGAATACTGATCAAATCAGCAGATTCTGATAGCCATCGGCTTAATGTTCACAAAAACACACACACTCTCTTTCTCTCTCTCTCTCTCTCTCTCTCTCTCTCTCTCTCTCGCACACACACACACATACACACACACACACACACACACACACACACACACACACACACACAGAGGCCACTATCATACTTTTCCCCAGCGCCACTCCTCTACAGAATGTTTATTTGTCTTCTGACTCCACTCACCGTGTGCGCTGAGCGACCATGGCTCCCTTCCAACAACAACACTAAGTGTGTGTGTGTGTATATGCTGGCATACATGGATGGGTGTGTGTGTGTGTGTGTGTGCGTATGTGTGTGTATGTGTATTAAGAGCTGAGGGGTTTGTTTACAGTGTTGAGAGCCACACTTACACACACTAACATGTGTACAGAGTTTCAGTTCAGTTCAGTTCAAACTGACTCAGCCCTCTTGGCGTTCCTTAGACTGGCTCCTAATGGATTTTGGCCAACTAAATGTTTCATTTACGCTCAACCTGATTATTGTCAGTCCTAAGCGAGAAAACGCAGTTTGAAAAATTTGTG
>NC_084983.1:25225673-25253173 GCF_963691925.1 Scomber scombrus | reverse complement strand
ATTTTTTAAATTATAGCATGACTTACAGACACTTTAATATGCAATGTTACTTTAACTGTAAGTGTTTTCATTCTATTCAGCACCAGAGACAACTGCATGTACTGTGTGTGAACTGTGCTCACATATACTTACTCTTAAGTGCTGCTGTGGGAGACGAGTGTTCAAATTAAAGAGCACTGGTAGAAGCACTATTAGAAAACTTAACTTCTAAGATCAGGTATTATTGGGAAACAGGGCCCTGTTTTGTCGTTCAGGTTGGAGGGCTTGTTGGGGTAGTTGATACTTTCTTTGGGAATTTTTCAGCCGAAGCCAAACAGCTGGAGGCTCATGGGCACGAGCCCAGTTCAACGTTTTAGTGTCCAAGCATCCCAACATACACACCTACATGACAGAAAGGCCCAGTGTGTAAACTAAAGAGAGCCTACCTGCTCATAAATCACTGGATACATATAATCCTGTACTCTGTGCTGGAAAGGATGTTTCCTCTCGGGATACCGAACATTTTCCATCCATCCGTTTTACGATCCACACAGTTTTTTTCTCCACACCCCCTCTTGAACTCCCCTCACCAGATCTGCTACACCGTTTTCAGTTTTTTCTGGCCTGTCTGAGTATACATCTTAAAATGGCATCGTCTGTAAGATTGGAGATAAATGTGTGTTTGTGGGTGTCAGTGTGACTAGTGTTTCCGACGGTGAACGCGCTTCGGCTGGTGTTACCGAGGCCTTTTACAGCTGATGCGTAATCAATCGAACTGATACTATTTCTATTTCTGTGTGGAAAGAAAGCACCATAGAAATCACTGGCGAAACCTGACCTGAAACCTCTTGGCTTCAAAGTATGCACACACACACACACACACATGCACACACACACATGCGCACACACACACACACACTCAAACATTCACACGCCATCCAACGATTTAAGGTACATATTGTTCTATTAATAAAGAGTCGGTTGGAGACACTTGAGGCCTAAGGCATCGAAACCACTTTAAGTCATCCTGTTATATGTGTCTTTGTTAATGTGTGTGTGTGTGTGTGTGTGTGTGTGTGTGTGTGTGTGTGTGTGTGTGTGTGTGTGTGTTAAATTAGAGTCGGAATTGGGTAAACGTCTCCAGAGATGTACAGAGTGTGGATCTTACATTGGCAGTTAATTCTGACAGTTGATATCCCTCCGACTGTTAGGCAGCTGTTTTTGTAGTTTTGTTTTTCTCAACCATAACTGAGTAAACTCCTCCTTTTTTCTCGCCTCTTCTCTCCTCTCACCTGATTTCTATTCTCTTACTGTTTCTCTCCTTATTTTTATCCCTTTCCTTCACTTTCTCTTCTCTTCTCCTCCCTGACCTACCTCCTCCAGACCACTCGATCATATTTATGTAATTATCATATGTGAATCGTAAAAAAAATCCTAATTTGTCCCAAATTTAAAATATAGAGTTTCCTTGGAGCAGTAATTTTCATTACAACCATTCATTTTCAATTTTCAACATCTGCTCTTTTTACAGCTAACAATTTATGAAGTTATGTTGCTAACAAATTGAGTGGTTTTGGACATAACAGAAACCAGAAACTTGGGTGTGATGTGATAATGAAACAGACATACACATAAAACACATGCACACACACACACACACACACACACACACACACACACACACACACACACACACACACACACACACACACACACACACACACACACACACACACATACACACACTAGAAGAAACTGGAAAGCAACACAAAAGACATTCAGCTGCAAGTAATTTATCAGTGCTGGATGTGGAAAGTACCAAATATCACTCCAGCTGCAAACTTGGACATCACACACACACACATACACACACACACACCCTCAACACCCAACACCTTCTTCTATTCATTTAGTGCAGCCTTTCTACATCTTTCTCTTTCTTCTTCTCTTATTCTTCCCTCCATCTGTCACTCACACACATATGCAGTAACTTCAGCGTAGGAGGTTCAACAGCAGGGGTGAAGACACATGTTCAGTACCGACAAATAAACACAGAAGCACACATGCAGATGCGCACGCATAACACTTTAATCCATCACACGGACCGACAGAGCTTTCAGACTTGATTGACATATTGATTGAGTAAAGACTGTAGAATGACGGAATTGCAACATTAAAGTGAACACTAAGCGTTTCTTTAAAAGTGTTCAGATTATACCTTCTGCTTTTTTTTTATCATACAGATGCGTTTGACAGCATTAGTTATTCCATCAGGTCTATTCATCACTGCACATTTGCATGTAGAATTTAAACATATGCACTCCATCACAAGGGCTGCCATCGCTATAAAATTGCTTAAAGGGTTAATCCACCCAAATTCTTTCCTCTTTTACCACTTATGATATCTAACCATGCAGGAAGCTTTTTGTATTATTTGTTCAGGTTTTAAAACATTGCAGCAGTTTCTTTGAGAGTAATGGAAATATTTGCCAAAGCACTAAAAAATTATCTGTTATTCAAGATAAACCACAGACACTTGCTGCAATATCTGTTTTAATGGATGGTACACAGAATGATACATTATGGGTTTTTTTCTTTATATATTTTGTCATATGGAAACTCTCAGATTATGCTCGGCTAAAGTGAAGAAATGGGGGCACAACCTGAAAAAATATTCAGATCAGATACTTCAGCTTAAAGCAAAATTGACACATTTTTACACTGACAGCCTCCCAGAAAGCTGCAGTCCCCCATTGTTGTCCACTGAGCAGCGTCACTGGAGCAGTTTGAACATCTTTATGCTTTAAGATGTTTTTCACGGCAGTTGTTGATGTGGTTTTCTTCTTCTTCAACCGCCAAATGTTCAGTCACAACCTCCAGGCTCTTTGAGATCATGCTATGGAGGTTCATTATTTTCCAACCCAGTTTTACAAAAATAATAATAATAAAACAACCCTTCTTGATACCATCATGGTACATGGGAATAAACTGTCAGAAAATGGGTGCAGCTTTTAACAGCCACGGTCTGCTACCATGTTAGTTTTTGAAATGAGATCATACTGAAGAATGTCTTAAGATAATACTCAAAAGCTCACACGGACATTGAAACAACACAATATTGAAACAATACATTACTTTTATGTATCTTGGTTTCTCAACTCAGACTGCTGAAGCCTCGATTTAACTTTAGATAAACTTAAATAGAGATCTCTTGATGGTCAGTATGAACAGGAGAAATGATGATTACCACAAGCAAAAGCTGTTATGGGCATGTCAGTATTGTTTTAAGACATGCAAAAAAAGTGATTCTATTCTTTAAACATCTGCCATGACTTTATTGGCTGGACTTTTTTTGTTACACCCACACGAGCAGGATGAAGTGACCATTGAAGATGCACTGTTTTCCAGACTTGGAAGGGCCTATTTCATGAGATTTTTCAGCAACCTCTGTCTGGATAAAACCAGAATAAGAAGAGTAAGAGTAAACAATAAAACCCTTCTCATTTTTACTTATTATCCCTCGCTCTGTCTCTCTCTGCCCTCCGCAGCGTTGAACGAGCCAACCATCGACTACGGTTTCCAGAGGCTTCAGAAGGTCATCCCTCGGCACCCTGGGGATCCCGAGAGGCTGCCAAAGGTACAGAAACAGTTTATGTTTATCTGATGCTCTATCTCTTACTTAGAAGCTCTTCAAAAAGACAAACCTGTAACTTTTCTCAGTCACATTGAGCTACACAGAGTTGCTCTGCTATCAAAGAAGAAGCCCACAGAGATGCATTCACATAAATTCAAGAGACAAAGAGCAAAATGAATTTCTGTCTGTTTAATTTGTTTTGTGTGTGTTAACATGTTGTCAGATCTCCTGTGGGTTGCGTCTTTACCTCTTCATGAACGCGTGTGTGTGTATGTGTGTGTGTGTGTGTGTGTGTGTGTGTGTGTGTGTGTGTGTGAGCTGCTCTACCCAGTTTACAGGCTGAGTGTTTGAATCTTCTCCAGATCAGAGAGTCATTCATATCTGATTATTTGTTTATCAGCTGGAGATCAAGCAGAATGTTTAAAAGGATCAGCAGATGTAAACAATTAGCACCAAATGATGAGCTCTGCTTTGATACCAAACCCGTCATCTCAGTCTGTAGAGGCAGGGCGACTTTTCAAAGTGCATGTGTGTGTGTGTGTGTGTGTGTGTGTGTGTGTGTGTGTGTGTGTGTGTGTGTGAGCTTACAAAGTTGACCTGGTTCAACTCTGACGGGCTGATCTGGGTGGGTGGGGGTCATGACCCTGTAAACAGCTGCTGTTGGTTGGCTCCTCATCTACACTGGAATTGATCCAGGATTGGCTGTCTTAGCCGTGACATCATCAAAGCATGGGCGCTGGTCATGATGTGATGATGTGGCGATGACGTGATGTGATCACAGCCATGCCGACACCCTGGCTCCTGCACATGTGTTTGCAATCGCTTGTAATGTGCATTATCACCATACATCACAAACACTCCACACTTCAAATGTGAAGTCTGTGGATTCACGGTCATGAACATTTATTGCTTGCACTTCCTTACAGTACACTACAGTGCACAATATAGTGTTTTTAACCTCAGGCAATAATGAGGTCACAGCATTTTTTACATATTAACCTTTAGACATTTCACATGTGTAAAAAATGAAATTGATGATGACTTAAGTCCATTTACTGAGCAGTTTGTGTCATCAGTATCTGACAAGTAAACTAAAGCATAAGTTGTGCAAAAGTGTGTAGGAGTCAGGAATGTAGTGGAGGTATGACGTCAGAAATCAGAGAAGATTTAGCTTTTCTAAAGGCTTTTAGCTGCATCTGACCAGGCTTGTCTAATTAGAGCAACTTACAATAAATGTCATAATTTTTCGTAGGAAAACTGGTACAGGAAATGATGTCAGTATCCTGACGTGTACTATACCAGAAGTGATGTTAGTTCAACCTTCTAGTAAAGGCTGAGTCAGTTCAGGGAAGTGATTGGCTCAATTTTGGCACACATAAACACACACTCAAGCGCTACAGACAAACACACTCGCTCCATACTTTGTGAGAGAATTACAGCGTATTACCTTGTTAAAACAGAATATGTAATGCTCCCAACTTTTCTGCCATAGATTTCTCCTGAAATGTAAAGGAGAAATAAAGCTTTACCTCCTCTCCACACTTCTTGTTAGATTTATTTATACAACGGGTAATTTGATTCAGGCAATCTAATTGGTCAGACCTGCATTTTAAGCTTTCGGTTCCCATGAAGCAGCATGGAAACGGATGTGGTTGCTACTTAACTAGTTAGCAATAATAATTGGTTTATTCTCCTTGCTTTAAAAATCTCCATCTTTGTATGATGTTATTGTAAAGCCAACATACTGCACAGAAGAGTGCATTTAACATTTTAAAAGTGGCAAACTTAAAGAGGAAAAAATGAAAAATCTTGCTTCATCTGAACATTTGCCAACAAATTTTCTTTTGTGGCTTTTACCTGTCAGGGGGAATAAAACAAATGAGCACATTACTTGAATTAAATTGGTCCATAAATACCTTAAGAACCAAATATTGATATCACTTCTGACCCCAATCCACAATATAAAGCACTTTTCTAGGGCTATTTTTCTTATCCCCATGGATAACTGGTCAAGCCTATTATAAGCAACATGATGTCACACAAGATATTTCCAGGCAAAGCAACAATGAGAACCATCAGTGCAACTAGAGTAGTTGGATACATTGATTAAGTAACATATCCAACCAACGGACACAATGAATCAGAATGAAATGTGCTGTTACTTCCAGTTTTCCCTTCATGGCCAGATTAAAACCACAATCATAGAAAAGCAGAAGAAGAAGTGAAATGTCAGAATTTGATTTTTGAGCGCTTCACTGTTTTTTAGTTCACACGGCATGAAATGAATGTGACTGGTCTACCCTGCTCTCTGTTTACATCAAGGTTCCTCTCACATGTTTGTCTCTGTTACAGTGTATGTGTACAAACGTGTATGTGCTGTTCTTGTGTGCAGCACTGGGTAATTTATCATGGGTGCTGCTAGTGGTCAATCGAAGCCAGAAACTTTATTACTGCTGCCCACCAGCACTCACTGTGTGTGCGTGTGTGTTAGAGAGAGAGAGAGAGGGAGGTAGAGAGAGAGAGAGAGAGAGACGGAGAGAGAGAGAGAGAGAGAGGGGGAGAGAGAGGGCGAGAGAGAGAGAGAGAGGGACGGGAGAGAGGAGGGAGAGAGAGAGGAGAGAGGAGAGAGAGAGAGAGAGAGACGAGAGAGAGACTTATCTTACTTGGATGCTGGATGCAGGGGGGGAGAGAGAGGGAGAGAGAGGGAGAGAGAGAGAGAGGGAGAGAGAGAGAGAGACGAGGAGAGGGAGAGACGTAGAGAGTGAGAGAGGGAGAGAGAGAGGGAGAGGAGAGAGAGGAGAGGGACAGAGAGAGAGAGAGCAGAGAGACTTATCTTACCTGGATGCTGGATGCAGGTGGGAGAGACGAGGGAGAGAGAGGGAGAGAGAGCGGAGAGAGAGAGAGGGAGAGAGAGAGAGAGAGAGAGAGAGAGACAGAGAGACTTATCTTACTTGGATGCTGGATGCAGGTGGGAGAGAGAAAATACTTTATGTGTATATATTATTTTGTTTTTATGTTTGAGTTATGTGAGGAGGTAATAGTATGTATGTGTACTTATATGTTGTGTGGGGACATATATCAGTTTACAGTCACATTGCAGGGACTCGCCTCAAAACAAAACAAGTCTGTGTGCGGTCTTCCTCCTTCTTAAACTGGACAAAAAGCAAGTCCCCATATCGTAAATCACTGAATGTTAGGGGTAAAGACCTTAATATTAAGGTAAGGTTAGGGTAGTCAATGTAATGTCCTCTGAAGTGATGGAACCCAACTGTGTGTGTGAGTTGAGGTGAGGAGGTGGGTGATGGAATATGGTGGCGCCACACAAACACACAGACACACACACACCGCACACACCACACACACCACACACACGCACACACGCACACACACACACACACACACACACACACACACCACACACACGCACACACACACGACGCACACACACACACACACCACACACGCACCACACACACACATCTGCTCGTCACGAGTATCGATCAGCCCTTTTATTGAGTTATAAGAGTTGTTGCCAGCCCTATAAAGAAGGCAGACAGACAGACAGACAGACAGGACGGGGCAGTGGGGTGTATGAGAGGATTACTAGTGGACAGCCGATTCTATAATTGTTCAGTGAACATTCGGGGGATTTTACTGCCCACGACACCACACACACACACACACGACACACACACACACACACACAACACACACACACACACACACACACACACCACACACACACACACACACACACACACACACACCACACATACACACACACCACCGTGTTCAGCTGCCAGTTTGTGTCACAGTGATTTTTCAGCATCCATCCGTATGTGTAACCGTAGTAACTATATACAGTGAAACACATACACACAGTGAAGCCTTAAGATACATAGACTGTACTTTCACTATCATGTTTAACACTATTGAAGAATACTTTGAAGTCACACAAAACAGCCTGGGACTTTTTTGTTTGTTTGTGTATTGTTTTTAATCTTAGCATGAGTGGATGGAGGACACCAGCTGTTTAATGCCCCAGTTACACACTGTCAGACCTGCAGCTTCTCAGTGCAGCCGCAACTAATAAGCATGCTGCAAATGTTCCGTTTTTTTTCATGTACGCCTTTTTAAATCTTTGTTCTGAAGTAAAGAATATCAGCCCAGAGCTGCAAATTGTTTGATAATCAAGAACAAAATTTTGCCATAAAAACAGTATTTATACTCTGATCAACTGTGTGGGGCGATCTGCCAGAAACTAAGCAAGTAAGAAGCAGAAATGCCTCTCTGGATGCACAAAGAAATCAATCAGCACTCTTGGATTGTAGTGCCTTCCACACTGCAGCAAAAAAAACTGGTGGAAGAAAAAAAAGCAGCACTAAAAGACAATAATGGTTCTCATGGGTTTTAGATTATTTACTAAAACGTAATGAATAAAAGGTGATGTCATTGCACAAACGGCACTCTTCCATGAACGTTTTGAAGCACAAACATCCCACTGTGTCTGCATCCACCCTGAGCTAGGATCATGGGAATATGTTTACTAGAAAAGAGGCACACAATCCATTATGTGTATTAGTATGACTGTAAAATAAAGTTAAATGTATTCAAGTTATACTGTATGTTGTTATACAGTAAACTTCTTGTCCACACGTATCTGTCCAATGACTTCATAGCAATTGTGCAGCATCTAAAATCTAAAAAAGCCAAGAAATGTAATATTTGTTCAATGACATGTTGTTTTAAGTGACAGCATCCTAAAGCAATGCAGAAATGCAAAAGTCTGTAGTTGAGTTTGTGGTTTGAGATTTCAGTGTTTCCCAGTGAAGGAGTTCAGTTTGGAAAGGTTGACCAATGTGTGTCACCCCGTTAGACTGTGTGATTTCCTGTGTGAGTCACTCAGCTGACATGGCCATGCAACTCATTTCGATGATGTCATGCATCGTACTGAGGTCATGTCATCAGCATCACCAATTATGAGTAATCTTGGTGATGCATGAACATAAAGACATGAAACCTTCTTCCTGTACTCAAAATATATCTGTCACTCTCTCATGTGTCTCAACTCTGAGAAGAAATGTGAAACCACCCGTCCTAACACTATCTCACTGAGTGAGAGAAGATGCTCCCCCAGAGGATGTGTGTGTTTGGCGTGGATTTATGTCAATACTCGTGTGTGTGATTGTTCACCGAATCCCTCTGAGCCCACATGTAAAGTATGACATCATCTCTGTGCAAGGTGTGACCCTGCATGTACGGCATCCCTAATGGGACATTAGAAGTGGATCAAGCGGCTAATGTACCGGCATTAGGGAGGAATAAGTCATATGTGTGTCATGTCTGTGCTGGCCTGGCACACGTTACACACACACACACACACACACACACACACACACACACACACACACACACACACACACACACACACACACTGACCCCCATGGATGCTCAGCTCAGCGTTTCCTGGTCCTAATGCATAGAACATGTGTGTGTGTGTAATGTATGGTTATCACATTAGGGGCCGGTCATAACTCAGACAGTAAAAGCACCCAGACACCTCCTGTTATTCTTTCTTGCTGCCAACAGATCTGTCTTTTTCTTTCACTCATCCTCTGCTTTTCTGTCTGTCTGTCAGTCAATCTGTCTGCATATTTACCTGAATACAAACTGCCCGCTAAACAGACAAGAATAGACTATACCAAAGGTTAAAGAAATTAAATTAGTTCAATAAATTCAATCAAGGACTTGAATCTTTCAATCAATCAGATGACTTTTAAGATTGAAACAGATTTTTAAAAACCAACAAGAGATGAAAATGAAATGACAGATAACACACGTACGTGTCAGGCGTACGTTCCATAAATATCTGACGATCACATAAATCAAGGTAAAAATGAGAGATTAAAGGTTTAATATCTGGTTTTATAGCAGCAATTATAGGAATCAAAGAAGATGGCACCAATCTAAGATTTAAAAAAAAAAAGTATTTCCAAGTCGATTTCTGTCGCTCCACTGTCATCATTCATCATATTCATCTACTGTAAACCCAGAAATCATCTGATAGACATCTAAATGTAGCAGGAGAAGGTCAATCCCAACATAGCCGAGTGTACACTGAATTAATTATTTGCACGTCAATTAACAATTCAATGTCTAAGTTTGATTGAAAAGTGAACTTTTTTTTTTGTTGTTGTAATATTTCGATGTATATATACTGCAGGAGTGAGGAAGGAAGGATGGAAGGGAGGAATAAGGAAGGAAAGGAGGGAGGAAGGAAGGGAAGAAGGAAGGAAAGGAGGAAGAAGGAATGAAAGGAGGGAGGGAGGAAGGAAGAAAAGGAGGAAGGAAGGAAGGACAGGAGGGAGGAAGGAAGGGAGGAAAGGAAAGAAGGAAGGGAGGAAGGAATGAAGGATGGAGGAAAGAAGGACGGGGGGAGAAAGGAAGGAAGGAAAGAAGGACAGAGGAAAGAAGTAAGGGAGGAAGGAAAGGAAGGAAGGGAGGAAAGAAGGAACAGTCAAAACAGACAGGGTCAATTTGACCTGGGAGGACGACACAAAGGTTAAATACAGTTGTGTACAGTATATGTTTCACTTGATTTTCAACCTGAAAACCTAAAAATCACCAAATCTATTTCATGTTACTGTGAAAATGTAACTCTGGTCAACAGAATTATTGCCTGAAAGATTCATTTAGTCCCAAATTTCATGGAAAATAACTTTAATTGTTGCGCAATAATTACGTCTGTTTGCAGTATTGCTGCAGGCTGTCCTACTCACACACATTTAGGCCCTCAGGATGACAAAACTAGATTATTTTGATTAATCAGTTTTGAAACATAAATGGCATCAACAAGATCTTTTAGTCTCATTCATATCAACACAATGCAGCTGGAAGCATTTCTAATCTGAACTGAGGAATACATAATCTGACGAACAAAGCTGTTTTATGTACAGATGCAACCTGGGAGAGGTTAATTAGGCGATGTGAGTTGTCGGGTGTCTAAATATGAAAAGATGTAAACAGACAAACTATTGAAAGTACATCGATCCCTGCAGTCAGTAGCTTTGACTGATGCAGCGGCAGAAGCCTGCAGACCTGATAATGATGATGTTACCAGAGGATCATCTTTCCTTCCCGTTTATCAGCTACTGCCTTACTGGAACCGCTCGAACATTCAGGATCAGGTTTCCATGAGTGTGTGTCTGTGTGTGTGCGTGTGTGCATGTGTGTGTGTGTGTGTGTGTGTGTGAACTGCTCTCCTCGCCAGTCTAATAATGAGAGGTTAACAGAGAGCCAGCTTGGCCATAATAATGTGTAAAAGATTGAATTTAGCACCATGGGCAGGCACACTGAAACTGCTGACTGGCTCTGTGACCTCTCATATCCTTACACACACACACACACACACACACACACACACACACACACACACACACACACACACACACACACACACACACACACACACACACACACACACACATACACACACTGATGGAGAGGCAATATGTTCCACCACGCACAAACACACAGCAGAGCACACATGGAGCCAACCATAAGTGTGTGTGTGTTAGTGTGTGTCACACAGCGCAGGTTAATACTGTGAAGCACAGAGTAATTTTCTCTCAGTCGCCGGGCGGCCTCACGCTGTGGAAACGACAACACATTAACTGTTAAACAAGACACCTTAGACCTCAGGGTGGGAACCGAAAGAGGGGAGAGGCAGAGAGGGGTGGGTGGGTATAGGAAGAAAGGAGAAAACAATAAAGAGACTGAGAAAAAGAGAAAATTGTAAAGGGTGTTAGTGGGCGGGGAGGCAAAGACAGACAATTCCCAATGTGGAGTTAAAGCGTGAAGAAGGGAGCGGTGGAGAAAAAGGTGAAAATGGACCGTGGATGCAGAGGAGGAGGAAGAGTGTTGGGGGAGAGATTGAGAAAAAGAAAAGAAGGATGAGAGGACATAGAAATATCAAATTAATTTAAAGAATTTTTTGGCATTGACACCTTTATTGAGCAGTAGACAGACAGGAAACATGGGAGAGAAAGGGGGTGTGGCATGCAGCGAAGGACCTCCGACCAGGATTTGAACCGGGGTCGGCTGCGTACGTGGCATGCGCTCTAACCACTCGACCACCTGCGCGCCCAATTCATTTAATTTAACACAACTTCCAGCACAAGAGATTTTAGAGGATAAAAATAATAAGCAATATAGAAAAGTAAGTCAGAAATGTTGCAGTTTGAAGGACAGGATGGCGATTCTAACAGAGCCGCAGAACTGTTAACAGCAAATCAATGCTGTCTGATTTGAGCAGCAATGCACAGCAGAAGATCCTACAGAGCACTTTAGATTTACTTTAGAGTATATTTTAAACACCTGTCACTTTAGGATGTCATTTAAGACGCATAAAAAGCACTTGACTTGATAGCAGATAATCTGCCTTTTAAAGCAGTAAAGAGCAATTTGTTTATCATGAATAGATGGTGAAATGGATGATGGTTGACAGTGTGTGCGGCAGGGGAACAAAAGAGGGGAAGGAGGGACAGCATGTGTTTAAAAAAAAAAAAAAACGTTAATGTGTATGTGCATTTTTCAAGTGCAATCATGGGCCTGCCTTCACGTCTTCACATACATCCCAAAAACCTGATAACTATATGTGTGTTTACACCTTTTTCTGCTTTCTCGGTTTCTCTCAGGAGGTAATTTTGAAGCGAGCAGCCGACCTGGTAGAAGCCCTCTACGGTTTGCCCCATAATAACCAGGTAAGGAACAAACACACACGTGCAAATATCCACGTTGGAAGAGGAAAATGTGTGAAAGCATTTCTTTATGTGTTTGTATTTATTGATTATAATTAAGTGAATTCTTCGTCCTGTAGGAGATCATCTTGAAGCGTGCGGCGGACATCGCAGAAGCTCTCTACAGCGTTCCACGAGGACACACCCAGCTGTCTGGCTCCACCCACAGCGGCATGATGGGGGTTAACTCCTTCACTGGGCAGCTGTCTGTCAACGTCTCCGAGCCCTTACAGGCCAACCAGGGTGAGACTTTAGAGTGTTTATCAACAGAATATAGATTTGTATATTTACCACATTAAAATCCATAAAATGGCATCTACTCCTTCTTCCTCATTAGAAATCCAAGTTCTATAAATGTAATGTAATAGTTTTTGACCAGAATTGGCTTCAAAACTAGTTGTGATATCACAAATCCTGCATGTAGGCCCACCCCTTAAAATCTGATGTTTTAATGAGCACAGAGAAACTTTCCACTTTCAGCAGATGAATGTGAAAACAGCTTTCTAGTGTAAAATTAATCTTTTGAGCTTCACATTCTGCATAGTGAAGCTCAAAAATCCAACTCTAGGAAAAAGACGAAAAACACATTTTTTTTAGTGGAGCTTGCAGCTATTCTGAAATCTCTGTAAACATTGAACTTTGCAGCATATTGCTTAAAAACACAGTGAAGCTTATAAAAACAATAATAAAGTTAGGTTATTTACTCATTTATTGGCCACCACACATGCTTCCAATCATCAGTGATTTTTTTTATCTGTACACTTTCGCCTCTATAAACAGGAAAAGTAGTCTGTTTTCTAAAGATGTTTCATACACATTTCCAACCTTAATCTGCACATCACTGACCAATTGTCCAACCACCAAACCCCCCCCCCCCCCCCCCCCCTCCTCCTCCTGACCATATTTCCTGCAGGTTTTGTGCGCAGCAGCAGTAGCGTGTCTCCTCACGGTTATGTGCCCAGCTCCACACCTCAGCAGACCAGTTACACCTCAGTCACCAGCACCATGAATGGCTACGCAAACAACGGCGGCATGACCAACCTGGGAGGCTCACCCACTTTCTTGAACGGCTCTGCAGCCAACTCGCCTTATGCTAGTAAGTGAACAAATATTACTTTAAAAAGAACATGAATGAAAGTGAAGTGAAAGTACAAAAATCCACCTCATGTGTCATAAACTCCATAAACTACAAGCACTTAAGGCTGCACAAAGGTATATGAATATGTAAATACACATCACATATACATACTTGCACACTCACTGATAAAAACATGCAAACACATACTCAACTACATCCACACGTCTGCAGACAGCAAGTTAAAGTCTTAGATCTGCTGTAAGGAGGTTCCCCCATGGGGCTTTCTGTCTCTCTGTATCTTCAAAAGCAATCACTGACTCACAGCTCACCTCTCCATTTTGTCTTCGTCCATCTCCTTCCTCCTTCCCATGCTGCCTTTCATCTGACAGCCACACCTCTCCTCTCTACGTTGGTTAATTGCGTCCCTTTTCCATTTAGCGGGAACCAAGTGAGATATAGGGAGAGATTGTGAAACAGAGAGATGTGAGATTTTGTTTGTCTGACTGCATGATGATGAAGGAAAATGTGATCTTTTGACTTTAGTTGATACAAATATGTACAGTATCATCTCATTCCAAAACCATCCATACTATATGCTGCTACTTTAACAGCCTGCACTGTCCTGGGATGACTTTCAAAAAGATTTTGGACCGTAGTTGCAGGGATTTACTCTGGATTTGGCCACCAGAGTGTCAGCATTTGAGCTCAGTCAAATTCTTCCACACCAAAGTCTGAAAACGTTGTGTATGAGGGAGTTGTCATGTGGAAACAGGAAATGATCCTCCCAGAACTTTTCCCACAATGTTGGAAGCAAATTATTGTTTAAAATATCACTGTGTTAAGATTTCCTTCAACTGGTACCAAGTGGCTGAGCATCAACTATGAAAAACAGACCAAAAGAAAATATGTCCACATACTTTTGGCTACATAATTCATTCTCAAAAAGCCCACTTCAATGTAGTTTTCCAAACAGCCAAAACATCTTAAAAATGAACTGCATATCATTACTTACTTCATGTTCACTGAAATAACCATTTTCTCTCTTTCCTCCTCACCCTTCTTCCCTAATCCCCCCTTTTCTTCCACATTCCACCTTGCTCCTTCCTTCTTTCTCTCTCTCCTTACTTACCTCTCTCCTACGACCACCTCCAGTTGTCCCATCTAGTCCCACTATGGCCTCCTCCACCTCTCTCCCCTCCAACTGCTCCTCCTCTTCTGGCGTCTTCTCCTTCTCTCCGGCCAACATGGTGTCGGCGGCCGTTAAGCAGAAGTCCGCCTTCGCTCCAGTGGTCAGGCCCTCCTCCTCTCCTCCACCCTCCTGTACCAGTGCCAACGGCAACGGGCTCCAAGGTAATAACCATGACGGCAGCCAGTCATTTAGAAGATGTTTAGAGGGAGGATTTCCCCAGGAGATGATTTCAGGAGGGCTTTTACTTCCCTGGTGAATTTTTGAAACTAATCCGTCATTAGAGTCTCTGTTATGTATCATATCATACCGTCAGTGTACTCTGCTCTTGTAATTCATCATTATTGACGACACAGATGAGAATATCAGAAACCAATATGAATTGTGGTAGAAGACCACAGCACAGAAAGCTGTCTTCAGTGTCATGCACATTGTGCACCCAATCATGTGCTCCGACTTCCTCCATAAAACTAGCATCATACTACATCCATACCTGCCACTTGTAAACACAGGTTGAACAGGCAGGTATTACTCACATGACTGCAATTGGTTGTATGTCTGGAAAATGTAAGCAATTATTTTTGTGACCATATTTGATAATAAAAAGTTTAGAAAGACAGGAAACATTGGTAGAAAGAGAGTCATGTGATGCGATAAAGGTCTAGAACATCAGCATGCAGCATGCATGGTGCATGGTGCATGGTGCAGTTGCAGCCATGTTGCATTGGTTAGCAGGCTACTGGGGCGCCCCATTTTAAGCATTTTCAAATGAGCTATTTCTCAGATGAGGACATGCTCAATCATTTTATTCAAGTCTGCTTTTTGTACTACATCTTTGGAATAAACAGTTATTCACTCTCTCTCTCTCCTGCCTTTTCTCTTTACTTTTAACCCTTCCTCCTCTTATTTTCCGATCTGATCACCCTTCCCTTGTCATTTCTCTGTCCCTATCACTCTCTTCCCCGCCTGTCTCTCTGCCTCTCTCTACCAGATCAAACATTTGTGGACTCTAGCAAGTACTCAACAGCCAGCTCTCTACAAGGCCTGGCCTTCACCTGAAGTATGTTCCTCAGCTCTTTCTTGTTTCAGTCCTGTTGAGTCACTTCTGTGATGAATGACTTCCTAGTTTTGTATCTTTTTGTAACCTCTTCTCGGCTTTTTCATCCTGACTTTTTATTTGATGATTTTCCTTGTCTGTCTTTTTTTTCTCTCTTTTATCTCATCTTTCTCTCTCAGCATCACCTCTACAACCTCTTCCTCCTTATCTTAATTTCCATCCATCTCCCATTTCATAGCACAGATCAAGCCATTATGTTGCTTGGTAACTCCTCCCTGTCTTCCTATTGGCTGGGAAAAAAGACAGGAAGTTAGATATTTAGAGCGACCCAAAAAAAAAAGAAAAAGAAAAAGAAAAAAAAAAGACATTTGGCAGAGAGAATTTATTTCTCAACATCTCTGGCTTTGTTTAGCTGTGCGTGCATTTGCGCTTACATTTCTCTGTCTGTGTGTGTGTGTTTGTGTGTGTGTATGTGTATGTGTATGTGTATGTGTGTGTGTGTGTGTGTGTGTGTGTGTGTGCATGTGCAGAGACAGCATGTGCGGGGGTGTGGGAACTCAAAGCTTAGCCTCAAAGCACAGCTGAAATAAACACACCCCACATGCAGCTACACACACTTTCCTCTGTCACACACACTGGGTGATCACACACTGGCAGCTTAGTAGGGAGCGATCAACAATGACAGCTGTTCGACTCTCGTTGACAGTTTATACTGTCAGTATACCTGCCCTGCGGTGTGTGTGTGTGTGTGTGCATCTGAGTGCGTGTGTGTGTGTGTGGGTGTGCACTACTGAAGTAACAGAGAAGAAACTGGAGGCTTGACTGAAACAATAGCTGAGTTTTGTCAAGCCAATGCTAAAAATGAATTCTTTTCTCTTTACAGTTTTCACTTCTCATGAAATATAAAACTAGTTTTTAAACACTTTCTTCAGTCTGCTGTGTGTGTGTGTGTGGTTTTGTGTGCATGTGTGTGTGTCTGTGTCATTTTGGGCTGGGTCTTTCCTCTCACATGTTGACACCCATCCCTCGGGTTTAAATACAACACATACACCATGATGCAATCTGTCTGGCACACACACAAACATACAGTAAAATACGCCAACTGTTCACATGCAGAATTAAGTGTGTTTGTGTGTGTGTGCGGCATCGCAAACAGCCAACTCAGATGATGCGTCCCTTGATTTTACTGATTTATTTGTCTATTGATGTTTTAAATGTCGCTGCAGTCACACACAGCTGCACAGATGGGAAAGCATATTGATGTATTTATGGGTGAATTTTTTATGACGATGAAAATATTTTGGCTATTTTGGCTTGGTTTTAATTTTTTTCTCCCCTCCCCCTTCCCTTTTCTTTCTCCACCCAACAGCAATCCCAGGAATGATCGTCCCACCCATGTAAAGGTGTGAGTGCACACTTGTGTGTGTGTGTGTGTGAGTGTGTGTGTGTGTGTGTATGTGACTGTGTGTGAGATGAACCAAGCACACTCACGCCAATCCCGTCGGAGGATTTCGGTGCGAGTCAGACTCCGGTCAGGGATGGAAGCAGCTGTCCCGATCTGAAGGAACAAACCCAACTCAGGCCCTTTCTAACACAAGAACAACTGCAAGAAAACAAACGAAGAACAAAAAAAACAAAAACAAAACAAAACAAAGACTGTTTGCAAGTAAATAAGTTGTTTAGACTTTGTACACCTTAATGCTTTTATAGGAGAATGGCCACACCTACATTATGACTCTCCACAGACACAGGAAGTGTATTTACTTAGAAGAATCCACTTCCTCCCTCGAGTGATTGATTAGTTTTTTTTCTTTTTGTGCAACAATTAACGTGTGATAATCATCTTCTAATTATATCCGACATGAGGGATTTTCTATTTATGAAGTTTGGTCATTAATGAAGGAATATAATGTGAAGAATACCTGATGATGATGATGGTGATGATGATGATGACGATGATGAGTAAAAGCAATGACAGGTGATTCATACAGGGTCAAATCCAGCCGACACAGACAAGCCAAACCAGACGCACACACTGTCACTTCTCTTTGCCAAATCCAGCACAAACACTCCGACTAAGAGCTCTTTTCTCTGCATTTTATCAATTAGTCGAAGGATTCAGATGCTTACTGCATGCGACTGATGCTGCAGTTTTAGTCATTGAATAAAAATACCAGTATTTACTTTGAGCTTGCTTCACATACAGATCTAGAAAGCGCAAAGCAGTCTTTTAGCCAGTATAAGGTGCACAGAGAAGGAAAAATCTGTCATTTAACAAGCAAAAGAAGAAAGTTAATAACACCCTGTAGTATCCAAAACAGAAATTACAGTCCTAATTCAAGAATAGTTGGACAATAGCTAAATTATAATATAGAATCATTCATAAAATCAGAGGCTATAAAAGGCCATAAATAAGTGCAGCTTCGTTCCCAGAGAGGAGAGTGTGATGTGCCAACAGCTGCTTCAGGATTTGACCCAAACCATTCTGCCACTGAATTCGTTCATGACCTGTTTTAAAGTCGGACACAGCCACAGTGACCTCTGAAAGAGGGAGAACATGTCTTAAAGACTGCTGCCATTTTGACTTTGATTTTCTTGTGTGTGAGATTTTGTTTCTGGATATTTTTTTTCTTTGTTTTTGGTTTGCTGTGTTCTTAATATTTTTTTACTGTGATCAGCCGGCCTATTAGATTGTGTTTTTCTTTTATTACCTGCCCACTGATCTGGTTTTGATGGACAACTTGAGTGAGGAAAATTAACCAATGGTGTGTCTTAAATGCGCTGCAAAGAATGTCAAGTCACTACATTTTCAACTGAGTCTTAAAATCCTACTTTTTTGAAATTTTGTGGAAACATCTGTCACTGAGGTACACTGCCCTTGTTCAGTTTGACAGTGAAAATATGATGCAATCACAGTATTTCACAAATATTTGTCTTAAGAAGATGAAAACATTGTTTGCAGCACAGGAAAATTAGCCAGTGGTGTGTCTTAAAGGCCCGAGGTGTGCGAGGATGAGAAAAGCAGCTGATGGTTTGATGTATAAATCACTGCTCCCTCAGCCCTGCAGTCTGAGCGTGTGGCGTGTGATTCAATAGTCTTAA
This sequence comes from Scomber scombrus, assembly GCF_963691925.1. Lineage (NCBI taxonomy): Eukaryota > Metazoa > Chordata > Actinopteri > Scombriformes > Scombridae > Scomber > Scomber scombrus. Next base: position 25,234,339 of record NC_084983.1, on the reverse strand, counting down.
TTAATTTATGATCATGTTCATTTTGCCAAAGCCCTGATTTCAGACATGAATGCCTTCACAGTCTTCTATGCTTTTCATCATGTCTTATCACATAGTCAGAAACAGTAAGAATGCCATGTACAACTGTGTGTTTTACTGCAGCAGGAAGTCTTCACAAATATATCTCCATGTTTTGTTTAAGTTTTTTTTAATTACATTACCCATGAATGGAAACTGAATGAATTTGGATACTTTATTAAATAGAAAACTTGCATCACATTAACTGTGCTGATCATCCCATGTTTTTGGTACACAAGAATACCTTTTATATTTTTGATCGGTATACTGCTTGCAAAAGGGAAACAATCACTCCAATTCATGCAGTATTTAAGTTTAAATGACAACAACCCACTCAAGCGGAAATCAGTGCTAAAGTAGTAATCAAAAATTAGGATGAAAGATCAGGGACAGTATCAACAGTGTGAAAAAAAGGCACAAAACAAAAATCGAAAATTTAAAAAACTGAATTAAAGATAAACTGAAATCCTGAAAGAAATCCTGCAAACTCACCCCCCTTAAGATGCTCCTCATTTGCTTTGTCTCCATGTCTAACAATTTAAATGCTATTAAGACATCTTATTCGTTTTTGTATTATAGCGTCTGTTTATTAAAAGCCATACTTCCACTGCTAATTTCAATCAACTCAAATAAGCCATGTTGTTTTTTTTGGTTTTTTTTGTATCATTTGTAATGAAGCAGGGGGATGTTTTCCATTTTGTCCTGATTTTATTAATGTTCATATCATTGTTGTTAAAATTATTAACATCATTTTGTTGCATTATATAGGTGTAGAGTTTATAAATATGTCATGATGATTATCTGTGTTTGTCTTCCATATGATGGATTTTTAAAGATTGAACAGACTTGCTTAATGAAGATATTCCTCAGCCCATGTGCTTAACACGAGCAGCCGGCTGAGAGAGATGGAAGGAAAAAGTCTCTCCTCTTTCGCTGTCCTTTTCTTCTGCAGCCACCTCTCCTGCTTCAGTCAGGTTTTCTGTCCTCTCTCTCTCTCTCTGCTCCCTTCCTCCGTTCATTTCCCTCTCCCACTTTGTTTTGTTTGTGCTATTAATACTCTGTATGTTTGCCCTCCTTCTTGCTTCCCCTCACATTTCCTTTAAAAAAAAATGAGCCACCTATTTATTTTATCTCAAATATGGGTCTGGAGACCACTTATGTTTGTGTCTATATGTGAGAGTGTGTGTGCGTCTGAGTGTGTGTGTCATCATTTTTCCTCTGAAAGATAAATGTGATGTGTTAAAGCTGAAGGATTTTTTTTATGGTTCATATATAAATACCTGTACAGGAGGGAGTAAATAGACGGTTTTGTTAAAGGAATCTGAAGCACTTGTCCAACGACAGTAATGGCATTTAAAATGGCTTGTCTGTGTTCAGGCTTATGAAGCACGGTGGTCATCATTTAATACACACATTATTGGCAGTATCAGTGTGGAGGTGAAGAGAACAGAGGAAACTACTGTAAAGATGATAATGTTGATTTTTTTTTTTTTTTTTTATTATTTTGAAATTTGAAGTGTAAAATAACTTTTGGACTCTCACTATATTTAATTAAAGTTCTTCCTTCTCTGTGAAAATGTGTTTTTTAGCTTTGTTGCTCATCGCTGTGACTCAAATATTAGTTTTTTTTTGTTTGTCAAGGAAATATACGAGGAGCAAATAAAGAAACGTGTCTAACTGAAAGACAAAAAGGCACCTTACTGCAGTAACAACTTTGCTCACAAGGCCCCGACAAAAAAACCCAACCCAGTACATAACTAGTCATAACTTCTTTGCCTTCTTTCGCAGAGTCTATACAACAATTTCTGTTTTGTGACGTCAGCCCATAAAAGCACAGAGCGCTCTTCTGTGCACCACTACGGGGCAAAGTGAATGTTTTACACACCCTCAGGTGAGGAATATTAAACCAAATGAATCACAGCTGTGGGTGCAACATCACCCTTCTGCACACATACTATATGTATGCTGCTCACACACTCACCCTTTTTCTACCAACCGGGAAGGAAAATGAAAGCACACATTTTCACTGCTTTCACTCCTAATTCACTTTCATTCATAAAACTCTGATTGCATACATAAACATTTGGTGCTGGTGCCAGGTGGAGCAGTAAAGTCGACATGACACCTCACCAATTACCTATGAATGTCACAAAAGTCTAGCGATGATTGGTTGGGCCCAATGTGTGGTCAAACCCAGTTACTACAAGAATGTATAATAGTCTAATCTTACACAATGGCCACTTTGCTCACTTTGATGGATTACTTACCTCTATCTCAAGCATAATATAAGTCCCCGCAAAATGATTTAACAGCGTTCTTTATGGTTGGTTACATGCATAGATCAATACTCTTCACACAACAGCAACAATTATCAACCAAACTTATCAATGACTTCAAATGTTCTTACAAACAACCAACAGAACTCTGTGGATCTGCAGCCCTGTTTGCAAAAAGCTTATACTCACTTTAAAAGTTCAGTTTATGTTCAAAGGTCAGTATGTGTTCATATAGACAGCACATTTATTTGCCATAAATCATAATCACGTTTAAATACATCCATTGTCAACCAACCCCACCCAAAGAGAAAAGAAAATAGAGAATGTGTCTAAAATAAAGCCTATTGAATTACCTCGCATGGCAGCTGGATTTGCGAGATCACATCATCACATGAGAATGAATCTCGTCAGACTTCAAGTTTGAACGAATCCGTGTCGCAAATCCAGCTGCCTTGCATAATAAACCGATGATAGTCGGTTAATTCATCCAATCAACTGTCAAGTTTTTTGTTTTGAAAGTGTCTGCCCTCTTCCAAACAGTTTCCAAGGACGATTTCTGAGATAGTTCTGTGTAACAAACCCTCTGACTCTTCGGGTTACCTATTGAAACCTTTCCTGGAGAATACAGTATAGTTCCTTCAGGTAAAAATCTTACTGTATTTTGTGAGTAAAAAAATTGTTTACAGAAGATAGACCAAGCGGGGACTTCCGGTCCTCTGAAATGATGCCAACGCGGAAGTAACTTAAAACTGCATTCTATCAAAAGGCCACCAGGGGGCGACCGTTTTGGTGTCAAAACGACTTCCGTCTCTATACAAGTCAATGGAGAATTCACCAACTTCTCACTTGATTTCTAACCTCAGTAAACGTTTTCAAAATGTGTTTATGGTCTCAATCGCTAGTTTAAAGCCTTCTTCAATGCAGTATGATGTTCATTTGTGAAGTGTTGGCCTCCCTGGTTTTATATTTGACGATAAAGCAGGGTATGCATTAGGGCGTGGCTACGTCGTGATTGACAGGTTGATTGGTTCACAGGTTCAGGAGGGCGCCTCTTGCTCCTCCTGATGCCCATATAAGTAGAATCCGTGTTTTGTTTTTTTACCCAGCATGCACCGGAAATTTTCAAGATGGCGCTGCCCAGATCCGAAACTATTCGCTTCCAAGCAGCAGTCCACAATCCAATGGGTGACGTCACGGATGTTACGTCCATTTTATATACAGTCTATGAGATAAACACGTCTTGCACTATCAAACTTAAGAACAAACAACATATAAGCAAATAAGTTGTTGTCAATTTAAATCAAGTGTCTGCTGGAATGTTTGTTTCTGGTGTAAAATGTACTTTGCACCCTGAACAGGTGAAGTTACAAATCTTTTTGAATATCGGGACTAGTGTTTGTCCCAAAAGTCCTCTAGAGTTCAAAGTGCTTTATAAATGCATAAGATATAAGATTCAAATGTGATCAAAGTGAAATTAAATAGTTAATCAAAAACACAAAAATGTAGCTCATTACAAAACAATGAACTCATTCTTCACTTTAGTTCCATTCCAGTAAAATCATACAGTCAGAGAGGTCCTTCTGCTTCTGGGTCAAGCCGTTACACAATGTGTTGTAAAACTCAGATGGAGGAGAGAATTCACTCAGTGGGTATATTTGTTTCATTATTTGAATCTTTTTTATTTTTATTTCTTCTGCATTCTTCTGTCACATCAAGCTGTTTCTGTCTCCAGCAGCTCTGATGTTGAGCAAGGCTATCAGCACTGCCAACGATGTGGTCATAAACATAGAGAAGTACATTGTCTGTGTGTGTGTGTGTGTGTGTGTGTGTGTGTGTGTGTGTGTGTGTGTGTGTGTGTGTGTGTGTGTGTGTGTGTGTGTGTGTGTGTGTGTGTGTGTGTGTGCGTGTGTGTGTGTGTGTGTGTGTTCATAAACAATACAAATTCTCTGGTGAGACCAGTTTCTGTAATGAGACAGATGGGTCCTGCCTGAAGTTAGCTATCAGCATGACTGCAGGCAATGTGTGTGTGTGTGTGTGTGTGTGTGTGTGTGTGTGTGTGTGTGTGTGTGTGTGTGTGTCTGTCTGTGTGTGTGTGTGTGTGTGTGTGTGTGTGTGTGTGTGTGTGTGTGTGTGTGTGTGTGTGTGTGTGTGTGCATGTGTGAGAGTTGTTATTCTCCTATTCCTAGCCTGCAGGCTTAATCAAAGAGGAGCCACAGATGTCTTATTGACACCAATTAGTTTCTGTCTCATGGCACGCACTCACGCACTCACTCTCACACACACACACACACACACACACACACACACACACACACACACACACACACACACACACACACACACACACACACACACACACACACACACACACGCGCGCGCGCACACAAATACACATGTACTACTAAAAGTGTGAACACACATTCAGTTTTTATTTCATAGAGTTAATGTGAGTTGAATTTGGGACTATTTATGGCCTCATTTCAATGAGTTGAGGAATGCTGTTGATATTTCTGAACGCTAACTGCTCACATTCACAATTCACAAAAACATACCAGTCCAATGGCTTGTGTGTCTGCATGAGTTTATGTGTATGTGTGTGTGTGTGTGTGTGTGTGTGTGTGTGTGTGTGTGTGTGTGTGTGTGTGTGTGTGTGTGTGTGTGTGTGTGTATGATAATACCAAGTCTGACGAGACAGGACTGAAGACATCCATTAGCTAATGGATCTCTTCTCTCTGGTTTTTTTCTCCTCTCTCCTCTTCTTTTATCCCTCTCATCCTCCTTCCATCACCACATCACACTCCCAGTGCACTTAACCCCATCAGGAAGAACACACAAGAGTCACACACACACATACACGCATACATGCAAGCACGCACACACACACGCACGCGCGCACACACACACACACACACACACACACACACGCACATGCACGCGCACGCACGAACAAACGCACACACACACACACACACACACACACACACACACACACACACACACACACACACACACACACACACACACACACCCTTTCTCCTCCCTCAGCTGGATTCAAAACCTTTATTTACACAGGCTGTGCATGCTGACAGTAGGCCTTCTTTGAGGTTTGGCTCAATTTACAGAACAGTTTCAAAATCAAGACTTTGACTATTCATGCCGTATTACAGCAACACAGGACAATGGAAAGTGGACAGAGCTGCTTTATAAACCACAAATGTGCAGTGCTGTAAAACATGAACAAATCCAAGTATTCTTTGTGTTTAAAGAATATATGTACATATTTTCTATCAACGTTTGATAAATATATGTAATCACATAAGTTAAAGGATCCCCTCCAGAAATGCGTTACGACAAAAATACTCAGCCTGGAACAATAATGTGTAAGAAAAGTGTAATTACCTCTTTATAATCCTACTTCTTTCCCCTCTAAAAAAAATGCCAGAATCTATAAATATGCAAATATATTTCATTTAAGACGTTTTAACTGCTGGGCAGCAGCAGGACGCGGCTCCCCCTGCTGCAGCTACCAGCTCAGATCTTAACAATCTCATTGATGCTGTCTAATCTCATCACATATCCATACTAGTCCAGACCAGTAACTTCAAAGCTGATGTTGCTCCAACACTGTTCCTCTTCAATGTCTCTTTAAACTTTATGTTTGTTTCTAATCTTATCTAATGATGACAAGAGATACTTTAATTATGATTTAGATTTATATAGAAAAAACAAGTCACTAGAAATGTTCCATAAGGAAAGAAAGACATGTCATTAATGCAGCTATAATCTATATGTTTATAATAACATTACGTTTATAACCTTCATTCATACCAGTGATGTCTGTGCACATTCACAATAGTAACAGGCAGCTTGCAGCTTTTCTCTGTTGCTTTCTGGGGCAACTGTGACATGGTTGCATCAAATAAGTGAAGAATAAAGTAGATTTAACTATGTTTCGCTGCCTTTCCAAATCACTACTTATCATGAGCTGTTGATGGGGGACATTTTGTCATTAATTCTCATATCCTGTTGTATCAGTTGCTGATTTCCCAGAGAATGAACCTGAACTGTTTATTGTATTCAGCTGTCGGTTTTATAAATTAATAACAGAGTGAGACTTCCTCCATTTAAGTAAAAGCTCTTATATTCTGGACTCTCACACTTTAAGTCTTTAAGTGGTTGAGGTTGCCTGTTTATTTAAGGCAGCAATAAGGAGGAAGTGTGGAGGGAAAGAAGCAGGAAGGAGTTCACAAAAGCAGAGGATAACAAGAAAGAGAAGAGAGATCAGAGAGTGGGGAAATATGTAGAGAAAAGGAGGATGATATGATGATAGTGTGCACAAAGGGTGAGTAGTGATGCAGTCTGCTATTGACAGAAAGGTGATGTTGCTATGATGATTTAACAACTGAGAGCTGAAGAACAATAAAATCTGACTGCCTGTATGTGTGTGTGTGTGTGTGTGTGTGTGTGTGTGTGTGTGTGTGTGTGTGTGTGTGTGTGTGTGTGTAAAGGTTTGGCCTACACATTTGAATGAGTAGTGCTAAAGCTAAGTACAGGCGATGACTCCCATCACTGATGACACTCCAAAACCACTTGTAACACACACTCTTACACATGCTGAAACACACTCACATCCACTCACTTAAGTGGAGGGTTTGAAATTGAGCTGGGACTTGGAATGAATACTCCAAACAATTATCTTTCTCTCCTGCGTCTAGTAATCCATTTCCCATGAATATATTCACATCTGCCTCTATTTTTTACTCCGGTCCTCCTCTTCCTCCTCCTCCTCTTTTCTCACACATTTTCACCTCCCTCTTCTCTCCACCCTCATAGGTGACGGTGTCTGTCCCTTGGGCTTTGGACAAAACTTGACAATACAATGACTGTATTACTGGATTTATAGCAGCAGTTGTCTGTCATACACTGTCCACACTAAGGTTAACACTGACTGCAAGTGACATATCACCCCATAGTGGCAAGATGACAACTATAAAGTGGCATCCTCCCTTTTTAAATCACTTGAAGTCATAGGAGTATTTTTAATTCTGATGCCAACAGTGTTGACTTTTGAAGAATAAACAAGCCACCAGAAATTTTCCATAATGGAAAAAAAACATATCCTTAAGCCTCATTATACTCTATATTTATATTACAAAAGTCTAAATATAAGTGTTACAGTGGAAAATACGATAAATCATTTCTAAGTTAATTTGGTTTAAAAGACAAAGAAGCCATATATGTCCCTCAAATATTATTTAATTTTAGTCTTTAGTCATTGCAGACATGACTCACTGTTGGGTTTGTGACCTGAGATCAATCAAAATGATATGAAAAAGGCGGCTGTGGCTCAGGAGGTAGAGCGGTCGTCCTCCTAATTGGAAGATTGGTGGTTCGATTCCCGGCTCCTCCAGTCCACATGTCGATGTGTCCTTGGGCAAGACACTTAACCCCAAATTGCTCCCGTTGCTGTGCCAACGGTGTATGAATGTGTGTAAATGGTTAACTTCCACCTGATGTGCAGGTTGGTACCCTGCGTGGTAGCTGCCTGCCATCAGTGTGTGAATGTGTGTGAATGGGGTGAATGAGTTGTAGTGTAAAGCGCTTTGAGTGGTCAAAAAGACTAGAAAGGCGCTATATAAGTACAGTCCATTTATTTATCCAAAATATTACACAGATATAGTTTTTATTGTCCTGTGAGAAATTTGTTTTAACAGCCATTAAATACACCACAACATGCAGATATACATACAGATATATAAACACATGACATTAATTCCCTGCCTGTATCCCAGCAACTATACATGTATCTCACACACAGATAAGTCTAGCTCTATACTACGCCATTGAGTGCTGCTATGGGAGAAGGGACAAAACATCTGCCAAAGTGAGCTCTTCTCCATTTCTGTGGATTGAGGGGGTGATCGGTGTCATTCACATGTGTGATGATTCTGTCGTGCATTGTCTGAGAGGGCGGGTATAGGGGAGTGCAGCATGTGTGATCCTGGTAAGTGTGTTTCTGTTGGAGATACTTAGAAGAAACAGGGGGGGAGTGGTACAGCAGGGTTGGATTATGCTTTTGTAAAGTAACAACAGGAGGTGTGGGGAGAGTGCTCTGAGTTTGCGGATGATTTGAAGTGTCTGCTGGGATTGTTGATGGATATCATGGATGTGTTTAACAAAGTGGAGTTTATTGTCTAAAGTGAATCCAAGATATTTGAAGCTGTTGACTTCTCCGTCCTACTGTCTTGCCATGAATGGAGGTGAGGTTCAAGTCCAATGACAGGTGTGTTTGACATTAATGGCGTTTGTTTTTGTTTTATTTTGTCCACATTC
>NC_084983.1:25205673-25218173 GCF_963691925.1 Scomber scombrus | reverse complement strand
AGGAATGGTCACATTTATTTGACTGGCCAACCAAGCATCTTGACGAATAACATCAACCTGCATTCACATGTTTTGACATTGCTGTTATTTATAGCTAGAGCAACTATTGGTAATCCATTGTGCTAACACAGTGCCCTCACTAAAAAAATAAACCATGAAGTTTCGTTATTCATGCAGCACTGTTGTCTTTCTGAAATGGCCTTAAGGGGACCTGTATGCTCTGATAGAAAATGCATGTTGGATAGTCGAACAGTGTAAGATACCCCTCCTCCGCACCAGTGTTGGTGAGAACATTTACAGCCTCTGCATCAGTTAGCCAGAGGTGCACAGATGAGACAGTTCAAAATGATCCCTTAACCCTTTTTCTTTTTAAACGTTCTTTACACAACTGTTTCTGTCACATTTTGTAAGACTAAACTAACAAATCCTTCAAAATTAAAAGACCAAGTAGGTTGTTTGACCATTTGCACACAGGAAGAGCACATAGGACATTTTCTAATCTGGCGCCCTCTAGCAGTAATTGGCAGACCAACATTATTTTTTGTCTGTGTTTCCCAAAAGCATTCTTCTTGGGAGGGCAGTCTCATTCAAATGAGTGCAATGCTATGCATGCCTTTAGGGTGAGACTGTATGTGTTATCTGTACATTTAAATGATTAATGTGTCACGCTCCTCTCTCTTTGACTGCAGGATTTTCACCCAGCCTCCAAATGTCCTCAAAAAAGCAATAAATATATATTTGCCTTTTTTCCCCAAGCAACATTAACATCAACAGGGCTGCTAGCTCTGCAAACTGCAAAAAAGGCCTCTCGAATTAAACTTTTATGTGGATTATAGACATCTTTTCATTTTTTCTCATATCATAACATTTTAATAATCATGTTTAGGAATATCTCAATCTTTCCTCTACAGTAACATTTTACATTTTGTTCACAGAAGTGGAGCTGAACTCCCAAAACACACTTTTTGGCTGACACGAGTGCTTTAACTGATTTCACTTATCACTTCCTAATTCACACACACACACACACACACACACACACACACACACACACACACACACACACACACACACACACACACACACACACACACACACACACTCAGTCACCCACACACACACACACACACACACACACACACACACACACACACACACACACACACACACACTTACTGTATGCATGCTTCGTGTTGTACGTAGTCACAATCAAGTCCACAAGGCCACGTATACAAATATGTGTATGGCATCAACTATGCACACACTCTCTGGCGCACACAGGAGTGGACACACACACACACACTCACATCCAACTGGGTTGTTTTTCTAAGGGGTGTTTATGTAAAGGAAGTTGGATCCTGAAACTCACTGCATACTTCACATTTATGAAGGTTGGAAACGGCCCGACTGCTGATATGATTTCACCAAGAAGCAAGCAGGAAAAAGCTCTGACATTCGCATATGGAAGTCATTATCCTTTCTCTACATCACTTTCTTTCTCTATTTATCTTTACCTCTTCTTCCACCACCACCACCCCCCACCCTATTCACTGACTTTCTCTCCCTCATTCCTTTTTCTTTACTGTAATCTCTCTTCACAATTCTTTCTTCTCAGTTTCTCACATGCTGTTCGTGTTTATGAGTGTTTGCTTGCACAAGCGGCATGCATGTGTATCTGACGCCTGCTGTGAATTGTTTTTGTGTAGACACAAGCATCAGAAGTGAGGCACACAAATGCACACATAAACAGGCGTGCACAGACACACACACACAAACACACACACACACACACAAACACACACACACACACACACACACACACACACACACACACACACACACACACACACACACACACACACACACAGTGCAATGGTTTTATTAACAGCTAGTTGGCTTAACTCTCCTCCCTAGATCGGCCAGTGTTAGACATTAAAAACACATAATTTACTATTAACACCCTACCAGATTTGTCTCTCTTTTTCTCTGTCTCTCTATGTATGCATGTGTGTGCGTGTGTGTGTGTGTATGTGTGTGTGTGTGTTTATCTCATGAACCCCCTCCGCCCATCAATCCACTCCCAAATGACATCAGAGCAGTGAAGAGTGAGAACACAGTGCATGACTGACAGAGACCAGGACAAGAGTAGGAGGAAACCCTGTGTGTGTGTGTGTGTGTGTGTGTGTGTGTGTGTGTGTGTGTGTGTGTGTGTGTGTGTGTGTGTGTGTGTGTGTGTGTGTGTGTGTGTCTTTCTTTCTTTCTTTATAACTAATTTCATTTGAAAACCATTGGGTTTAGGTTAAGTTTAGGGTGAGGGTTGGGTTTTGGCATTTACTTGTGATGGTTAAGGTTAGGGTAAGGGGCTAGTGAATGCATTATGTCAGTAAGTGTCCTCACAAGGATATAAAGACAAATGTGTGTGTGTGTGTGTGTGTGTGTGTGTGTGTGTGTGTGTGTGTGTATGTGTGTGTGTGTGGAGAGGGAGAGAGAGAGAGAGAGAGAGAGAGAGAGAGAGAGAGAGAGAGACACACAGCTCTCACGCCCTGGATGCTGTAATGACACAATCATCTCTGGCTGAACAGAGTTGGTGAAGACAGAAGACATTCACATAAGCACACACACACACACACACACACACACACACACACACACACACACACACACACACACACACACACACACACACATCATGCTGAAACTGAGATCCACCCTGCCTGACTGCAGCTCGGTTTCCAAACATTGCATCAAATTCCCAGAAATATGACAACAGAAACCTGAGAAGCCAGAAGAGCGAGTCTGTCGCTGACCTTGAAGTCCAGTGCAGACTAAGGAGTCTAAACTCTAAACCGATAGTTTACTTGATTCATGTATGATACAGACCGCGTCTTCTTAACATCAACATCCAACACAGATAAGTGATGGTCAGAGTTAGTTATTCCCCTTCCTGTACTCTTTCACAACTTTTTGAGTTTTTTTAAGACGTGATAAAATGTTCAAAATGAGATATGTATCAAGGAAAACATGATTAAGCACTAAGTCTCAGTACTTATTACAATGTGGATCATGTTTCCATAGTTCCTGTCAGCTAATGTCAACATTGTCAAACTAATCTGAAAACACAGCTGCATTGACGGGGGCAGAAAAATGTACAATCTGACCAAAAGCGACCACTTTAATTGGAGGTGAAAATAAAAGTGAATACACATGAAATGTCGTCAATAATCCCTCTTAAAATGATGTGCAGACACACCTGCAGTAATTATTTAGGTCATAGTTGAAAACGGAGGTTGTGATAGATAATTACAACAGGTTTGGATAATGATTTCACAGTTTTCCTTTGTTTTCTCTTTTATATATGTCCGACTGACTGAGATTTTGTTTAACCCTCCTGTTGTCCTCTAGTCAAGGAAGGAAGGAAAGATGGAAGGAAGGAAGGAAGGAAGGAAGGAAGGGAGGAAGGGAGGGAGGAAGGAAGGGAGGACAGGAAAGGAGGAAGGATGGAAGGAAGGATGGATGGAAGGAAGGAACGAAGGAAGGAAAGATGGAAGGAAGGGAAGGAAGAAGGGAAGGAAAGATGGAAGGAAGGGAAGGAAGGAGGGAAGGAAGAAAGAAAAGGGAGGAAGGAAAGGAAAGAAGGAATGAAGGAAAGATGGAAGGAAGGGAAGTAAGGCGGGAAGGAAGAAAAGGGAGGAAGGAAAGGAAGGGAGGAAGGTAGGAAGGGAGGAAGGAAGGAAGGAAGGACAGACGGAAGGGAGGAAGGGAGGAAAGAAGGAACAGTCAAAACAGACGGGGTCAATTTGACCCAGGAGGACGACACAAAGGTTAAAGGGGACCATACAGGTCTACATTCATATGCTTGGACTCTACTGGAATATCTTTGTATGATTTACAGTTTACTTATTTATTTTATACTGGCTCTGTGAGCAGCCCCCCCATTTCTACCTCTTTAAGCCCCCCTCCAGATGAGCTGTACATGTTTGAGCAGAAATCTAATCCAAAATATGCAAATGGACAAAACACAAAATACTCATGGAACAACCTTAGCAACAAAGGCTACACAATGGACAGCCATGTGTGGGCATGCACGAACAAGTCCTGACTTTTGACTTTCAGGGAATTTTTTTAAGTTAAAAAACCCCCAAAAACTTTCACCTCAAGTTTTGGAACTTTGACCAAGTTCAACATGAATACTTATAGCATTATAACAGTATAATAATGACGGTAGATCACCAAAAGTGTGATATGTCCTGTTGTCCTCCAGTCAAGGAAGGAAGGGAGGAAGAAGGAAGGAAAGATGGAAGGATGGGAGGGAGGAAGGAAGGAAGGAAGGAAGGAAGAAGGAAGGAAAGGATGAAGGAATGATGGAAGGGAGGAAGAAGGAAGGAAAGGAGGGAGGAAGGAAGGAAGCAAGGAAGGAAGGAGGGATGAAGGAAAGGAAGGAAGGACAGAAGGAAGGAAGGTAGGAGGGAGGGAGGAAAGAAGGAACGAGGGAGGGAGAAAGGAAAAGAGGAAGGGAGGAAGGAAGGAAAGAAGGACAGAGGAAAGAAGGAAGAGAGGGAGGGAAGACAGAAGGAAGGGAGGAAGGGAGGAAGGAAGGACGGAAGGAAGGAGGGACGAAAGACAGACGGAAGGAAGGAAAGAAAGAAGGAACAGTTAAAACAGACGGGGTCAATTTGACCCGGGAGGACGACACAAAGGTTAAAGCTGGTCTGTATCTCTGTATCAGCTCATATCTCTTACTTGTCAAACTGTTTTTTAAACTTCTTTTGCCACTTTTCCTGGATTTTAGCATTTATCTTGATGAGTACAAAGTTAATGCTGAACTACAGAAAACAAGATTAATTATAGTAATAAACAAAAACAATCCTTTAACCCTCGTGTCGTCCTCCTGGGTCAAATTGACCCTGTTCCTTCTTTCCTCCCTTACTTCCTCCCTCCTTCCTTCTCTCTTTCTTTCCTTCCTCCCTCCCTCCTTCCTTCCATCTTTCCTTCCTTCCTTCCGTCTGTCCTTCCTCCCTCCCTCCTTCTCTCTTTCTTTCTTTCCTCTCTCTTTCCTCCCTTCCTTCTTTCCTTCCTCCATCCCCCTTTCTTCTTTCTTTCCTTCTGTCCTTCCTTCCTTCCTCCCTCCTTCTGTCCTTCCCTCCTTCCTTCCTCTCTTCCTCCCTCCCTCCTTCCTTCTTTCCTTCATTCTTTCCTCCGTCCTTCCTTCCTTCCTTCCTTCCGCCCTTCCTTCTTTCCTTTCCTCCCTTACTTCTTCCTCCCTTCCTTCCTTCCTCCCTCCTTTCCTTCCTTCCTTCCTCCTTACCTTCTTTCCTTTCCTCCCTTCCTTCTTCCTCCCTCCCTTCCTTCTTCCTCCCTTCCTTCCTTCTTCCTTGACTCGAGGACAACAGTAGGGTTAAAGTTCTTCTGATGGCACAATATTAAACTACAGTACATGGTATTTCAAGTATCTTCAGCCACTGCTTGACAAAAATAGAGAAACAACTTAAGTGCTGCTCCCAATATAAAAGACAGATGTAAATGTAATGCACATGTAAGAAAAGCCCAAAGCCTTCATAAAAAATCAGTCTGTGGCCTGTCCATTTTCCATAAATAGAATAGACTGGGGCCTATTTAGGAAAACTTTCACATTTGCAACACAATAGTCTGAGGTCGACCACATATGACCACCAGAGAAGAGCAGGAGGTAAAGAAAGACCGACTACGAGAGGAGGGACACTGGGACCAACAGAGAGACAAAATAAAATAAGATCTGGCAAAGACAGAAAGGTCATATTCCTCTTGGACTCATAGGGGTCCCTGGAGTCTTACATTGTTTTCCTCCTGTGGTTGTAGCCGCAGCGTTGTGTTCTGGTTTGGGTTAGATCTGATATGTTACTCTACTGAAAACACTGCAGCGGGGACAGCCTGGGAATGTGGAGGAGAAACTAAAGGAAAAATTAGCTGAGAAATGTCCACTTGTTTGTTGAAGTAGAAGAAGGAGCGTGAAACCACCTGAGTTCATCTCGGGAGAATGTCAGGGGTTTAATTTAATCCAGTTTTCTTCCATGTGGATTTTGCACAGGGCGGCTCATGTGTGTATACAAGTGTGTTTGAGCGTGAATATTCAGTTAGAGAGAGGGGGCGGGTCTATTCTCCACCCTGGGGTGTGATTGGTAGTTTGCTGTCCCTGTTGATGGATTGATGGAGGCTGCTCTCCTGTGGTTGGTTGAAGGGTCAATCCATCATTCACCTGTCCAGGTGCACTGCAGACATTTACTCTCCTCTGATCTTGCTGATTGCTAATAACAATATACTCAAATATCCTAACTCTAAACCCTAAAAAGAAGAATTTCAGTTTTATTTTGGAAAAATGATTTATACATTCATTCATTAGCCTTGCAGAATAATGTAATTACATCTTTTCTGGTCTACCAGGGAGAGTATACTGGACATGCATTCAGTGCTAAGCCCAGTTAGCCTCTTAGGTCTCTCCTTTAAAATTATTGCTTAATAATTGTAAGTTGACAGAGGGTTCTGCTTGCTGTACTTTAAACATTTAAATACTTTTATCATTATTGTACAAATTAAAGTGTTTTTTTTATTTACGTATGGTGATGTTTTTACTATCATCTGGATTTTTTTGTCTGTTTTTCCTCCTGTGAAAGCATACTGAGCTTTAAGAAAATGTACTATACAAATAAACCTGAACTTGCACATGCTGTACATATTTTGTGGTCTTGTAAGCTGAGCGTGGTAGTGAGGCTGCAGGCAGCCAGCCATGCTAAAAATGCATGTACTCGTGATGTTGCAAAGTGTTTTGGACACTAGTGTCACCGCATGGCTTACATTAATGGAGTATGTTGCGCCGTCTGGCAGATCTTATGCAATAATTTACCTCTTACAGCTGTCTTTCAGAATGATTTTCATGTCGGCCTACAATTTTGAGACATTTTGGCTGGAACACACAGCCCATACAGCAACCGGATGTCAGCTCAAGATCACCCACGTTGCAGTGCAGGAGCAGCTTTTCAAGCTAGATCCCCACCTGGTAGTGTTGCATTCACTTACACTTCAGAATTTCTGAGCATCACCTGCAGTGTACTGTGATTGTCTGGCTCTGTGCTAAAGAAGATAAACCATTTGCAGTTGTGAATTCTTCCCATCTGGACTGTCGGTATTGTAATTCTTCATTTATCTTAGTTTGCATGTCTGCAGCATTATTACACCACTGCCATGTTCAACAACTGAGAACAGCTAAACTTGTCTTTAAGTCTTATGGGGACTTAAATAATATAAACACACACAAAAGCACAAAGACCCACAACATGCCTCCATTCCCTCTTGTACAACCACCTCTTCCCTAATTCCCTTTCCTTTCCTCTCTTCTCCCCTCACCCCCTCACCCTTTTACCCCGTGCTTCCCTCCACCCCTTGTCCCATTCAATTATGTTGTAGGCCAGTGTACTCAAGGCAGCTATGTTGGTGGTTTTCCAAAGGAAAGCACCTACCACACACACATACACACACACACACACACACACACACACACACACACACACACACACACACACACACACACACACACACACACAGACGGACACTGTGAGGGTGGTAATCCCACTTTCTGTGAACCATGTGGAAGCCATTGCTGTGTAATCTGTTGTAATTGTGTTGTATTTAAGCAAGAGCTGGTACATTACCTACTTTATTACCATGCTGTGTGTGTGTGTGTGTGTGTGTGTGTGTGTGTGTGTGTGTGTGTGTGTGTGTGTGTGTGTGTGTGTGTGTGTGTGTGAGTGTGTGTGTGTTTGTGTGTGTTAGAGGACGCACAACAGACAGAGGGAGAAATGGAAAGGGATATGCAGTACAAAGAAAAATTAAGATAGATACAGTACTCCAAAAGAAAAGAGACTATTCAAACTTTGTTAGAGGTTTTGTCCATTTTATCATAATCATGAACATTTGAATACAACTATAACCTAAAGTGCACAAGAGGATTAAAGATGCCAGTGATCGTGCTTTAGCTGTACAGACATAAACTTTACACACACATAAACCCACACACCATTTCAGTCGTAGATTGCATAATTACACATAATGAACCAAAGGCTGCTAGCACTCTCAACGTAACTCTAGCGTGTATGTAAGTACACAGACCACACTGTGTGTAGTTTACCTGTAAACAAGCTGAAATGAGCCATGTAATATATGCTGCTCAGTTGAGTCAATCATTCAAAGGTGCTTAAATTAAATAGTGGCACATTATGAGCCCAGAAAAGCCAGCTGGACTTGCATCTTTGCAGGTCTTGGCTGGCTGACATTAAACATTTTCAAGAGCCTAGAATCATGGTTGATGAAAGATGGAAGTGTGACGCAAAAATATGAATGAGAAGTCTCACAAAAATCTAATATTGCTCTTGTGTTAGGCTGTTGGTATGTATGTTATCTTTGAAGACTAAACTAAATTGTGTCTACATAATATTTCATTTTATGATTTGGATCACTTTGTGTACTGAGTGTTCTTTTTCAACAATATATTAAAGATGCTATTGGCCAATTAAGCAACAGACAACCAAACTAGGACATAATAATTGCCTGAGTAGTAACCGCCCACAGTTTTTAACCCAGCTTGTAAAGTGTCAGAGATTTGATTTTCTAAAAGTGTTTAGTTTTTAGTTTTGAAGTATTCTGTCGGAGCGTAAATGATTTGTTTCCTCAGTTACAGCAAAGGGTAAAAGTGAATTTTTGCAATGGTTAAAGTTTAGTGTTGCTGTTTTAACTACGTGTTTCTGATAATGAGCAAATTATACTGTATGAAAACTGCTTACTGTGGGCCTATTGTAGAGTATTTGGAGGCAGGTTTGTTCCATCATACAGTACAGTGTTTTGGGTTAAGTGTTTTTATATCAATCAGTTGTCAGATGCTGCATAACTTTAAAGATCTTTGTGTGTCAGTAACTTTTGTATTAATATAGAAATACAAATGTTACAGTTTGAGTAATCTCTCTGTGTAATCTGTTTATAATATTATTTGTTGTTGAGGCAGTGTGAGTGGTTTTGTTTCTATGCTGCACTATTTCTTCTTTTAAGATTAGAATAAATGTACATTTATGTGCATTCTTAACAATGTCCCAAAACAAATCAGCAATCACAGAGGAAGGTTTATAGTGCACATAACAGCCACAATCACATTAATCGCACGTATGTTGTGCTTTAAAGATTATGCAAAGTGGCAATGCAGTGAGTGGAAGTCGAGTCTAGGGGCTGTTCTGTGGGTGAGAGTAAGCAAAAACTTAGTGAGAAGCAAGCCAACCACCTGCTTTGTCCTCACCGGGCTGAGATCAGCCGTCCTGGATGAGTCGGGCAGTGGAGCCTCCTAACGACATCACTCACAGAAACTGCTCACAAGTCAGGCCTGCCAATGCAGCGGTGATCGATGCACTGAATTCCTGGCTGCACACTCACCACCATCCATCCTCAGGAGAGAGTCGAAAAGAGAAACAGGAGGGATGGAGGAGAGAAAGATGGAGATGTAAGCATCAAGAGAGACAAAGAAGATACTCAGTAAAAAGTCCAGTCTCTCAGCACCCTGCAGAGTGAGATAAATAGGAAGGGAAGGCTGATACATGAGCTGATGAATGATTGAGCTTACACATTCCCCAAAAGCCTTCCCATCACCTTCCTCTTCTACACACATCCTCACTCCCTCTGTTTATTTATTTACTTCAGTAGAGCAGCGTGGGACCAGAGAGAAGAGGTGATGAATGGAACGGAAAGTCATACAGGGCAGGAGCAAGATTTGGACTCTGTGTATGCGTGTGTGTGTGTGTGTGTGTGTGTGTGTGTGTGTGTGTGTGTGTGTGTGTGTGTGTGTGTGTGTGTGTGTGTGTGTGTGTGTGTGTGTGTGTGTGTTGTACTTCTGTTCTTGTGAGAACCACTTTCAGGACTTTTTAAATAATGACATTTTTGTGAAGAGATGTAACTTTGGTCAGTCCGCACCTCATCCAGAGGCCAGTTTACGGTAAGTAAATTGGGGCACAAGTTTAACGATGAGATTAGAACAAGCAGTTACCGCCAGGAGCCAAATGTGGAGGCCAATGTGGAAGTGCCTCAAAATCCAGTTCCTCCAAGAAAAGACTCACTGCACTGACGTCAGTGGGAAAAACCCCAACTTTTCTCTCAAAAAACAATCAGTCTTTTTTCTTTCCACAACAAGTTGTGGTCGTGCTGATGTATTTAGTTTTAAAAACTGTGCTGAGGAATGTAATCCTGGTGATTTGCAATGTTGATTTACACTTTAAACAGAGAACATTTACCACAACTCTGATGCATAATGAAACTACAGTGGTAACAGTTTACAGTCAGTGAGAAGAGACCTCAAAACAGGTCACAAGTCAAAAGTAAAGAACATCTGCCAGCACCTCTAAAGTCCATTAATTGGCATGCATTATTTAATCTGTGTGACTTTTGAGTGGTTATATGCCACAATATTTTTTGGCCAGGTGCAATTACCTCCTCAATACTTTTCATCATCATGAGGTTGGCAAGCAACCAGCATAGACTCAAGGAAGTCACTGCACCTGGGCAATAAACCACCCAGTTTGAAATAGCCCACTCTAATGCAGGCTAGCTGTTTCCCCCTTGCTTCTAGCCTTTATGCTAAGATAGCTAACGATTTCCTGACCCTTATTTCAAGTTTAGAGTACAGGCCAAGTGGCAACTACCACAACTTGAGGATAAAACCAACGCAGACCTTAAAGTGCAATGCCACCGACGGTTGCTAGATGTTGGCTCCAGTTGACTCCCAGTTGACTCCCATTCATCTTCAGTTTTTACCAAGTTATTATGGTCTCACTCGCTCAATTCAGACTCTATGATAAGTGTGCCGTTGGCCATTTTGTAGATTATTGCTCCATTAATAATATTTGAAGACTTATAGTAGCTTTGATGTCTGCTGTGTGAGTTTTGATTGAAAGCTGTGATTGACAGTTGGCTCACCTGCTGCTCTCCCTGGCTCTGGGACTCCTGCTGCGTCAGACTTCATATTTCTGTAAATTTAACATACTTGATTACGATACCTGCCATCTATACATAGAGTCTATGGTACAGACATGAGGTTGATGTCAGTCCCCTCATCTAACTTTCAGAAAGAAAATGAACTAGCATATTTCCCATCATTATCAAACTATTTCTTTAATATCAGCAGTCTCTCTTGCAGACTGTGAAAGAATGTTTACACATACAGTAGCTGCATATAGTAAAGAAGTAGTTTTCACTCTTTTTCTTATGATGACATGATCATGCTTTTCAACTATACATGCCATGCCAACATGCCTCTTTTGAGAGATAAGATGTGATGTCACAGTAAATTGTCCTGTTGCTTATATTTACACCCTTCAAGCTTTTTGCACCTTTATGCACTCACACATTTATGCCGAGCATGCAGGGGACATTGATAAAAAGTCAAGGCAAGTACAAAATAGGATGGAAAGTGAGACATGGCCAGTGATGACAACATCCTCTTCATGCTGGCTAGATGACAGCACTTAACCCTCCTGTTGTCCTCAAGTCAAGGAAGGAAGGGAGGAAGAAGGAAGGAAAGGATGAAGGAAGGGAGGGAGGAAGAAAGAAGGAAAATAGGAAGGAAGGAAGGGAGGAAGAAGGAAAGAAAGGAGGGAAGGAAAGAAGGAAGAAGGAAGGAAGGAAGGGAGGAAGAAGGAAGGAAAGGAGGAAGGAAGGAAAGAAGGAAGGAGGGAGGGAGGGAGGGAGGGAGGGAGGGAGGGAGAAAGGAAGGAAGACAGGAAGGAAGGAAGTAATAAAGGAAGGAGGGAAGGAAAGAAGGAGGGAGGGAGGAAGGAAGGAAGGAAAGAAAGAAGGAAGGAAGTAAGGAAAGAAAGAGAGAAGGAGGGAGGAAGGACAGACAGAAGGAAGGAAGGAAGAAAGGAAGGAAGGCGGGAAGGAAAGAAGGAGGGAGGAAGGAAGGAAGGGGGGAAGGAAAGAAGGAAGGAAAGAAGGACAGAAGAAAAAAGGAAGGAAGGAAGAAAGGAAGGAAGGAGGGAAGGAAAGAAGGAGGGAGGGAGGGAGGGAGGAAAGAAGGAACAGTCAAAACAGACGGGGTCAATTTGACCCGAGAGGACGACACAAAGGTTAAAGCTTGCATACGACCATCTTCAGTTTTACTCAATCAAAAATCAAACTTCATTTACTCAGTGTTGTGTTTCTCTTTAAGGAAAACTGGAGCTAGTCACATCAGGAAGAACCTGGGTAGGTCATCAAGACTCGGCCAGTTAAATATTGTGGCATATAACCACTCAAAAGTCACACTTCAGTTTGTTTTACAGATTAAATAATGCATGCCGATTCAACTGACTTGAGTGTCTTGAGTTGAAACTGAAGCACAAAGAACAAAATGAATACAAGCACAGAGAATGCAAACTACTAATCAGCTCACTGAAGGTGAAGTGTATTTTAGGGCCATTAAATCTATATAAGCTAAAATCACAAATCACACATTTGAC
>NC_084983.1:25193173-25200673 GCF_963691925.1 Scomber scombrus | reverse complement strand
CAGCGATGATAGCTTGTGTAAGATGGTAACTAAGTGGTGATAGATCGGCATGGTCATCCTAGAAAAAGGTTAAAGGGCTAATGTGTTGCTTCTGAAAAAGGATCCCTTTAGAAAAAAGTCTTGCAGGCTACTAAAATAGGCTCTAAACTATCTATCACTCTCTGACTTGGTTGCTCGCATAAACACACACCCTCATCGAGGTCACAGTTCAGGCAGCTGGATAATAACATTACAACTAATGGACTCTCGTCTGTTTATTCATAAAGGTTTCCTCTTTCTTTTTTCCCTGTGTGAGTAGGCATAGTGTGTGTGTGTGTGTGTGTGTGTGTGTGTGTGTGTGTGTGTGTGTGTGTGTGTGTGTGTGTGTGTGTGTGTGTGTGTGTGTGTGTGTGTGTGTGTGTGATTGAGCGCATGCAGAGAAGACCGTTTTCAGCGGTTTCACGTTGCGTCTCGGGGGACCCTGTGGTGACTGTACCCAGAGTGCTTTGCTGCACAGGCAGGTCTGTGTGGGAGCGAGCTGCTAGTTTTATTACATTACATTCAGTCACAGAGACCTACTGTCGGAGAGCATCAGGACCCACACTAATGTAACCAATGCACTAGGTGCGTGTGCGTCCATACCTGCACAACACTTGCATCTGTCTTTTTCTGCATTTGTTTTTCTGCATTTTGCATTCTAGTTTTTTTCCAATAACTTTTTCTCGTGTTGAGATACAAACATGTTAAGTATGTGACAGTTGTATGCCGATGCTTGTGAATATGTGTTCTATGACATATGTCTACTTCTGATGTCTAAATCGTCAACAGGCCACAGGTGCCGTTCGACACCCCCTGATGAAAGCAGAGAGTGCTCAGGGGAGCTGTGGTGCAGATAGAGAAGCCAGGACAGACAGCTCCTAACAGCTGGCCAATCATCTCTGCTGAAAACCTCTCCCTTGATGACATCACCAGATCTCAGCAATTGAGCTGCCTTCCAGACGTGCTGGAAAGTCGGAAATTCTGACAACCTCCTTGGGAGAATGCAATGAAATGGCTCTTTAAGTCTGAATTTTAAAGTGGAAAAAAAAATCAAGATTTTTGGAACCTCAGCATCAACATGTTGGAATATGATTTAAATGCATCCCTCATTACTTTTAACTTCATTATACATCTTATAATTCTAGTCTTCATTTGTTTGAGCACCTGTGCTTTAAAATATAAAGCTAAAACTTTAAGTCCCTTTATTTATATTGCATGTATAAGCAGTATATAATAATGTAGATTTTAGTGTATAGATAGAAAATTAATGACATTAGAGAATAACACAAGTTGTAAATGCTGAGAAATACATCAATAAGCACTTACAACTGCATTACTGTGTGCTGTAAACTGTTTATGAAATGTTTACATACTGCTTATACATGATGAATAGGGGTACTTAAAGTAAAGTGTTGCCAATGTTGTATGTAGAAAGAAACCAGAAACAGTAAACACAGACATTGGAGCTCCCATATTCTTCAGGAAACTGTGTTTTTTTTAAATTCCCACGTACTAGCTGGGAACTTCCAACTTTTGACTTGTGTGACATTACAAAAGGGTTCTGCTCAGGTAGTCCAATAATATCCAAGAAATAATGCTGCTTGGCAACTAAAAGACTCACAACATGGTGCAAAACCAGTTATTCTGTAAATGTTAATATCAGCTTCAAGCCAGAGCATTACACCTGGTGTTAATGAAACTTTAGTATGTAAACATGTATGTATGATTTGTGTGCACTTGATATTATTTTTGACCAGGCCTTAAAGCAAACTACCCTTTTTTACAGCTTGCTGGGATGCTTGAATAGCATGTAAATACGACTTAAAGATAAAACATGACATAAACTAAACTTAATTTCTGTATGAAAGTAAAATAATATCAGTTTTCATTGAATCTGTTCTTTAATTTACGTCTTTATAAAAGCTTTTAGCCTCTCCTGCACAATCAAAAGAAATATAAAACTTATAATAAATACAAAAATGTCAAATGTAATTTAACCATGCTAAATTGAAAATTAAAAATATTAAATTTCCATTACTAACTTGACCAGATTTCTAACTAAATGAAATGAACGTGTGCAAACAAATATTTGAAAGGTGTTTTCGATGCTATTTTCATACAACATGTTTGGCTTGGCACAAATGAGTAATGAAAATGACTCATCTGCCCTGTGGGAGGTGCCTGTTTCCCAGGGCGACTGTTAGCCTGCTCAGAGAGGCAGGTGAGTGGTCATGTGATAGCATGTTGACAAGTTGTTTAATGCTGCTCACCCCACCAGGAACGCTGGAAACTCGAAAATGGTTTATCACCTCATTGGTCCACTATTTTCACATCTAGTTGTTCCCAGAGTTCATAACTGATGGTGTTGATTGGATTTATAGAAACACTGTTATTTTAATGATCGGACAACATCAATTCTGCACAATTTTGACAAGTTTGTCACTGCCAACAAATTTCCAGCGTCGGGGACACGATTATGAAGGTTGGGAACAATGAACGGACCTTGTAGTGTGACATAATCGTATAACTGTCGCATGGTGTCAAAGATGTCCCACAACACCCAGACAAAAGTCTAGTCAGCACTTTTTGTATTTTCCTGCCTAGTTTGACATATCCTACAACATGTTCTTCTTTGACGTTGACCAATAGGATGACGAAGTTTTCCTGCCTGAAACAGCCTGTGGAGCTGCTGCTCTTCCTCCTGTCAGAGACACTAAATGCAGCTCAAGTGTTCACATGCAGTACTGTACGTGCACCAGAGAGCTCTTCTGTTATAGTGATTGTAAAAACCACCTTAAAATTCAAACATATCTTTGTATTTTCATTTACCTTTATAATTCCCAAGATCCAAATCACTTTCCCTCAAGGAGAACTTCTGTTGCCCTTGGTAACGATCTATATTTATGTAATATTCCTGAAGTGTTAACCTCAAGATCTCTTTGATGGATTGATAACCCATACGGTCCTCTTCATGACACAAATGAACAGATCCACAATCATTTTTCTTTTCTTCTTTTTTTTGAAACACAACACTGCTGGTATCACACACAGAGCTTTTGATGATTGACAGTTCCTTGACCTTCCTCCCCATCGACCTATAATCAATTATTGGTCGGGGTCATTTAGTGTTCCCAATCTCTTGACTAAGAGACAGCAAGAATTTATGGCACAATGATTGCATGAGAGACAAAAATATCATGTAGCCTGATCCCGGCATGAGTTTACTTAAACAGCTCCCAGGCACAGTGAGCTATCTCTGTTTAATGGACTGACATTTACTACCAGCCCACTCCTCCGCCACAAATAGCCTCGCTGCTGTTTGGAGCTGGAATAGTTAGCTTTTTCTCCGTGAGGTGAGCAGTCATTTGGAGAGTTACTAATGTGAGGTGACAGGTAAACTTCCGAACCACTGCTGAGACTCTATGTGAGTGTGTGTGTGTGTGTGTATGTTTGTGGCGCTGTCGGGGAGTAGCCAACACTGTGTCCGGGGCAGTAATCAGGTCGTAAACGCCATCGGGTTCTGTTTTTTCTTGAAGACTTTGGAGGGAAGAAGGGGAAGGTGGGAGGCAGGAGATTAGGAAGGAGGTAGTAAAACTCTGGTTAGCTCTGTCAGCTCTCCTTCAATCAACAGCGAGATGGGGGGACCGAGCAAAGCCAGAGGAATGAGGAGAACATAAAACATGCCGGGGGGAAAAAAAGGAGGGGAGACGCCAAACAGGTTGGCAAAGAGCACAAGAGCAGCAGGACAAAAATAATATACAGCTTCTTTGGGGTTTAAAAGTATTTGTAAAACTGTTTTATAGAATGTTAAAGCCTTCTGTGGTGGCAGATGGTCAGAGTTTGACACATGTGACAATAAATAAAAAATATTAGACTCAGTGTAAGGGCGAGGGGGGGGTGAGGGGGGGTGAGGGTGTGGGTGGGGGGGGGGGTCCTGTCCAGCAGCCACAGCCCTGCATAATCTCAATCATCACATGTCTCCAGTTTGTCAGTAGCAGCAGACACATGTGGTGCACGCAAACACACACACACACAGAGACAGACACACACTTTTGAGGTCATCTTTGGGGGGAAGATTGTAGACGACGGGGCTGATGATAGGTTGAGTGTGTGTGTGTGTGTGTGTGTGTGTGTGTGTGTGTGTGTGTGTGTGTGTGTGTGTGTGTGTGTGTGTGTGTGTGATGATACAGAATAGAGGGTCAACTCTGTCAGGTTAGGTGCTACTTTAAGCAACTGTTGTGATGAAACAGTGTTTAATTAGTATGGGAGACAGACACTGGACACAATCACACACATACTTGACACATAAGATAACGTACACCTGGCCTGATGGCAGGGTTTTCTGTTTTTCCGCCGTTAGAGACACGATCCAGCTGTTTTCGTGTGCATGTGTGTTTGCATGCACGCGTGTCCTTGTTGGGGGGACTAATTGTAACTGGACCCAGTAATGAAGCTTTTCAGAGCTTCCTGTTGTGACTCTCTACTCCTGTCTGGGTTCAAACACTCGGGGTGAACACAGTAACCCAAACAACAGAGCTTCTCAGTTGAATGTTTGAGCTCATATTATTATCATCAGTCTGAGTTATTTAACGTTTATTTCACCGAGAAGTCTCTTGAGATACATTAGCGCTTGGATGAAACCATGTTTAAAAAAATAATTGAAAGGTTTATTTGTATATTATTTCATAGTTATGGCTATAAATCATATTAGCAATAACAACATTTAAACCCACTGAGTTAATAAGCCTTTCTTGTGGAAGATGTGTCACAGTTGGAAAACACACTGTATCACATGACTAAGTGAGATACTTGACTAGAGCGTCCTCATCATCTTTAATGTTATTGATAAAACATGTTACAAGTCACAATGTCTGCTGTGAAAAGTGCCTGTTGTGAAAATCTGCTAAAGGATGTTCAACAGTGACGCAAAGATAATTCAGTCAGATTTTATATAAAACTTAAGATAGGTGATAGGATAGATTCCTTCCTTCCTTCCCTCATTCCTTCCTCCCTCCCTTCCTTCCTTCCTTCCTTCCTTCCTTCCTTCCTTCCTTCCTTCCTTCCTTCCTTCCTTCCTTCCTTCCTACCTTCCTCCCTCCTTTTCTTCCTTCCTTCCTTCCTTCCTTCCTTCCTTCCTTCCTTCCTTCCTTCCTTCCTTCCTTCCTTCCTTCCTTCCTTCCTTCTTTCCTCCCTTCCTTCTTTCCTTTCCTACCTTCCTTCCTTCCTCCCTCTTTTTTTCCCTTCCTTCCTTCCTTCCTTCCTTCCTTCCTTCCATCTTTCCTCCCTTCCTTCTTTCCTTTCCTACCTTCCTTCCTTCCTCCCTCTTTTTTTTCCTTCCTTCCTTCCTTCCTTCCTTCCTTCCTTCCTTCCTTCCTTCCTTCCTTCCTTCCTTCCTTCCTTCCTTCTTTCCATCCTTACATCTTTCCTTCCTTCCTTCCTTTCCTTCCTTCCTTTCCTTCCTTCCTTCCTTCCTTCCTATTTTCCTTCCTTCCATCATTCCTTCCTTCCTTTCTTCCTTCCTTCCATCTTTCCTTCCTTCCTTGACTTGAGGACAACAGGAGGGTTAAAACAGTAAACATCCATTAACATTGACTTAATTGAACCTATGCTGTACTCACAGTTATTCTGTGCAATGAGGGATCATGACTGACATTAATGATGATTAAGCTGTCGGCCTTTTTACAACCTGCATGATCTTCTGAATGCTCATGTTTGTAGCAGACTTTGTATATGGGTCAATGACGTATAAGGATTTACAACAACTCAATTGTAGAATAATAAAAACAAGCATATCTAATGCAGTAGTTCAAACATTCAGAATGTTGTGTACCTGAAAATCCATATTATAAATGTGAAATTAAGTGATTTTAGTGGGTTTTTCAAGATTAATTGGCACTGGCCTTAAAAAAAGTCATGTGGTGCGACCATGATTCATCTTGAAATAAATTAATTTACTTAACATGCTTCACATCTTTCTTTTTTTTTTTTTTTTTTTTTTTTACACGTTTTCAGTAATATAAAGTGTTTGGAAACAAAGTATTTGCATTTTTTTAATTTAATTTTTGTAAATGATGATCTTTTATTTATATAAGATATTTCAAGATGAATCATGGTCGCACCACATGACTTTTTTTTCAGGCCAGTGCCAATTAATCTTGAAAAACCCACTAAAATCACTTTCAAATTTATAATATGGATCTTCAGGTACACAACATTCAACTACTGCATTAGATATGCTTGTTTTTATTATTCTACAATTGAGTTGTTGAAAATCCTTATACGTCATTGACCCATACACTAACATTTTACCCAGTTTGGGTCATTATAGCACAAATACAGTATTGAGTTAACTTAACCCAGTAACAATCTGTTATTTTTACCCAGAACTTGGGACAAGATTTTAGCCCAGTGATTTTTTATTAGTGTAGTGATGTTACTGCGCTCCTATAGCTCAGCAATTACTTTTACGAGTACAAAGATACATGGACTGTACTTATATAGCACCTTTCTAGTCTTTTCGACCACTCAAAGCACTTTACACTACAACTCATTCACTCATTCACACACATTCATACACTGATGGCAGGCAGCTACCACGCAGGGTGCCAACCTGCACATCAGGAGGAATCTAACCATTCACTCGCATTCATACACCGTTGGCACAGCAACGGGAGCAATTAGGGGTTAAGTGTCTTGCCCAAGGACACATCGACATGTAGACTGGAGGGAATCGAACTGCCAATCTTCCAATTGGAGGACGACCGCTCTACCTCCTGAGTCACAGCCGCCCCACATAACTGATACAAAGAAACTATCAGCTGCTGGAAGAAGCAAAGTGGATTAACCTGAAACTGCAGTTTACATGCAAAAAATGTGAAAAATACGTCTTGCTTCACTCTTAAATGTCAGGAAGAAAGGTATATCTTTTGTTCTTTTCTATTTTCAGTAAGCAAACAACAACATCTATGAAGGTACACTTATAATTTTTCCGTTTTTTTGCATGGAGAGAAAAAGATGCCAACTTAGCGTAGGCGTAGACACATTCGCATCTGATGGGCTAATTTATGTTAATTACTGTATATCCATTTCTCCAAATCAATAGAGTAATGATTTATAGTCACCACTGTGGATATTACGTTTCCACTGCTGTTAGTTTATCTGTCGGCAGGTCAGCAGCGTCTCAAAAACATTTTTTCTACTAAAATCTGATGGACTCACATCGCATACTTCAGGTCAACTGACTACATGTTGCTGATAATCTGGGATTTCTGCCAAGTATTATTTTTGATCTCCAGCCATAAGCATAAGACTCATAGAGACCTGACTCCAAATCCAAATGTCATGGTTGGTAAAAATAATAAATTACAACAATATGTTCTTATCATGTATAATCCAATGTATTGTTATGTGGGCTATACTATCTTAACCCCTCAGTGCACTGATGTAGCAGCAGCAGCAAATGTTCTGCAGACTATGAGAAGA
>NC_084983.1:25058173-25190673 GCF_963691925.1 Scomber scombrus | reverse complement strand
TTCCATCCTTCCATCTTTCCTTCCTTCCTTCTTCCTCCCTCCTTCACTTCTTTCTTCCTACCTTCCATCCTTCCTTCCTCCTTTCCTTCCTTCTTCCTCCCATCCTTCCATCCTTCCTTCCATCCTTCCATCTTTCCTTCCTTCCTTCCTTCCTTCCTTCCATCCTTCCATCTTTCCTTCCTTCCTTCCATCCTTCCATCTTGACTCGAGGACAACAGGAGGGTTAAATATTTATACAAGAATGCTTCTTTATCAAAGGAAACTGTGATTTGGCAGCTGCTCTAATTGTTAGTTGATTGACAGACAATGTCGATCAATCTAAAGAGTTGTTTTAGTCATTTTTAACTGCCAAATGTTTGCTGGTTGCAGTTTCTTAAATGTAAGGATTCCTTTAACTTCTGTGATTTTAAGCCAAATGTCTCAGTCTTTGGGTTTTGGATCATTGGTCGGACAAAACAAGAAAAAGGAAAATTATAATGAGCATGTTACAGTCAATTTAAAAATGATTCAACAGATTAATTGATTTTGAAAATAATTGTTAGTTGCAGCCCTATTTGAAACTACAACATTTTGAGGTCAAATCATTTCATTTCAATGGAACTGACTCGGCCGTTAGATTTTCTCATTGGAATGAAGCAATCAGCACTTTTCTTTTTTCACCAAATTGAACTTTTATAAACATGTGGTTGCTATTGTTCAAGAGGACAACATCTGCAGACTTTACAGTGCTGATCTTTGAGGTAATCATAGCTTATTAGTTGTGTAGCATCATCCACTCACACTTATTGAACCTCTGTCAGAGTACAAACACACAAGAAGAAGAAACAAGGTTTACTGACAATTCTGAGCGAAGACTTGCTGGTACAAATACGTCTTTTGAGTAAACTGTGTGAACTTATTTGCATTAGTAGCTAGCTTTTTTTCCTTCTTCAATTACTCTATTTGACACCTGGACGTGCAGAAAGATAGAGGAAACAGAGGAGAGAGACCACTATAACATGCAAAACAAAGGCGTGCTGCTAGAAACCTGCATAACCTGCAGTTATGTGGTATGCAGCTTAACCATTACACTACTGACATGCCCCAGACTCTTTATTGAATCAAATGAAGTACAGTGTACTGTGGAAATGCCACACATAGGGCAGAGAAACAGAGCTCACAAACTATATTAATAAGAGGAGATTTTAGACCATAATATACTTTCTTCATTCATACTTCACTATGATCATAAAGCAAACTGGTCTCTGGTTTGAACCTTTGACCTTTTTTCACCCAGTATACAGCTAATTTTAAACATACCACATCCACACACACACACAGGGGGTTAAACACAGTGGCCTAATGGTTTCCATAATGTGTTCATCAGTCTGCGGCCTGGAGGGAATGATTGGTAAGTCACACTGTTGAACTTGGAGAGCAGCTCGGGGCTAAGATCAGGTCCTGGGCAAAGCTTAGGGGCAGCTGCAGCCCCTCATTTGTGGCCACCCAGGACAAGATGGTGCATGTGCGTGTGTGTGTGTGCGTGTGTGTGTGTGTGTGTTACTGAGTGAGAAGGCAGGACAGCTGCAGGGGTCTATTCATAGTGCACCAAGACTGATGTCTCTTTCCCATCCTGAAAACCCACCATCCCTCCATCATTTGAACTTTATTGTCAGTTCATCATTCTTTTGTAACTTCAGCAACGACCTGACAATTCCCTCAAAAGGAGCGAGAGAGGAACGATACTTTAATTCTTTCAATATCAACATATACCAATGTGGGGCAAATGTATGCAAAATGACATATAGAATATTTAAATGATGTTTAAGGTAGCAGTGATTCATGTTTTACTTGGGGCAGTGAAAAAAGTTGTAACATTACCTCAAAAAGTTATATACACTGTAAGATACATTAGCATTCATTAGCAGTCATGTTTCTGGAAACCTGATGAATGTAAGTGAGTACGTCTCTACCATCTGATGAGCCCTGTTCCACTCTCATTTCAAGCCATTGATCGATCATATTACTACATTATATAATTACATTATGATTTGACCAAATCAGTATAAAATATTATTTACTTGTTGCCCAGGCCTCACTTTTGAACATTTCATGGCTACGTCAAATTAAAAGAAGCCACAAAAATCACACGAGTCACTGTTGTCTCTCCTGGTGTCCCTCTTGTGTTTTATCTTAAACAAAATGGTTGACAACCACACCAAACTTGGAATAGACATACTCCCCCATCTGCCAGCCCTCGCTGCATTTTGATGGCCCTCAAGGGACATTTGCCCTTGAATACTGACAAGGCGGCAGCTTTGCTGCACCGTATCCCACCATTAGTTGAGATATTGCAAAACTGGGCTCTTGTCCATTGTACCAGTTACAGCTGGTTGCATCAGGAATCTCTTCTCTAAACACACAACATGTAATTAAGTGATGGCGGGTATTTATAGATGCACCCTGCTGTCTATCTATCTATCTATCTATCTATCTATCTATCTATCTATCTATCTATCTATCTATCTATCTATCTATCTATCTATCTATCTATCTATCTATCTATCTATCTATCTATCTATCTATCTATCTATCTATCTATCTATCTATCTATCTATCTATCTATCTATCTATCTATCTATCTATCTATCTATCTATCTATCTATCTATCACTTTCCCACTCCCCGTTTTTGCTCTTCCAGTTGTTTACCTGTAGGTCTACAACTTGCTAATACACTCATTAGCCCCAAGATACACACATTCACTCATAAAAAAGAGAAAAACACACACACACACACACACACACACACACACACACACACACACACACACACACACACACACACACACACACACACACACACACACACACACACACACACACACACACACCAACAAGCAAGCCACAGCTTGCCCAGCAGATACACATTTAACCATGATGCCTCAGGGGACAGCCAGGAGGTAGCCAGAGGGTAAAAACAGAGAGATAGAAAGATGGAGGGAAGAAAGAAAAGTGCAAACATCTAAGGTCATACTCCTCCCGGTGCAGGTAGCTTCCCTCTTTGATTGATATTGATTTAAGTTTTGTTACAGAAATTATTAGTGTTAAAGATAATTCTCCTCACTCTGTGCATGCATGCATATTTTTGCATCAACTCATGCACGTCAACATCTCTTCCTAACTTTGACAGACATCCACTTGTTAATGGAAGCCGCATTCTTCCATATTTGGCCGTCATTCCCATTTCCTGTCATGAATATGTATGTGACTGAATGGAATCTACCACAACCCGACCACAGAGATCTCCTGACGCACACACACCCGAATACCAGAGAGTGTTAAGAGATGTACATCAACACTTTTCTGTGGCTGGACAAACAGAAAATATGGAGACTTAAATTAACTCACCAAGATTTTCGAAGACTAACGAGAGAAACCAAATCATTCATGTGACTCGTGTAGATCATTCACTTTATACTCAACACTTGAGTATAAAATACTGCATGATGAGTGACACTATAGGCAAGTTATCCAAATGAATCACTCTGTAAGTAATAAAAAGTTTCACTGAAAACTGCCAGACCTCTCTTTTAATATTACCAGTTAGCTTTAGGACCACTGATTCTCTCTTTTGTCTTTGTAGCTTCAGCGTTAACATGTAACATAGCTATGGTTGCCATAGAGACAATTATGATTTTGGAGTCTTCATGTAGAAAGTTGGCCTAATACAGAGAATTTGGCTCCATGAAAATCTAAATAGTACAGTTTCCTGATCCGCTCACAATAGCTTTACATTTTTAATTGTTTTGTCTTGAGAAATGTTATAATTTAATATATCATTACTGTCAGGCAAAAACCTTGTAGAATCCAATAAGTAACGAGATTTAGTCAGAAGCTCTTTTTAATACCTTTCATTGGTTGCTAGCTACACGAAACTGCCTGATGCATGTTGACTGGACACCTGAATAACTTGATGATTTTGTCTTTTGAAAGAGAACTGACATTACAGATTACAATAACATAATCAACAAGACTCCTTGTGTGGGTGTAGTAGCTGCAGGTAAGCTAGTGGGTTTTTTTTTTTTTTTTTAAATCCCAGCTTGCCTTAGCATGATATGATTGAGGTTCCTGGGAGGGAATTGTAACATATCCGTTCAATTTGCGTCTATGGCTACTCTTGTTATGAGGGTTATGCAGAGTTGGATTTGTCATTATCATGTTATTTCCCTCTTTTGTGTATAGGAAGCCATTCATCTGACAGTGACTCACAAGATACATTTTAGAGGCGATATATCACATAAAAACACAGATATTGAGGTGATATACGCAGCACTGTTTTTGGTCGAATGATTCAGCTTGAGCAAAAAAATGTTCTTACCCTGCAGCTTCATGACTCATGGAAATAAACATACATAAGACAGATAGATCAATTTGGCAGAAAATGAAAGAAAACACTGGATTTCCTGGTAAGTTTTGAGATCACTTAGTCTGAGCTGTCACACAAGCACAGGCAAACTCTACAGTAGCTAACAGTCAAACAGTCAGCACAGTGACTTTTCAGGGTGAATAAACACAGACTTCAAAATTTGGTTCAACGGTAAAATGTATGCTGGTAACGCGATTTCAATTTCATCACATTTTTAAAACTTCCAAACTGATTTGATGAATGTATTCAGCACTTGACACTTGCCCTGGGTCTTTGTGCATGGAGAATTCACTCTGATTTCAGTATTGAGTAGTAAGTATTGAGAAATGCACAAAATATATATATTAGTTTTTTTAAAGTTCAAGATATTTTGTGTCAGTTCAGATGTTGCATTGTTGCTGGACTCTCATTTGTTCCAATTGTGACTTGACGCTGCAGAAATGTGAGGCAGGAAGAAGCGCTTGTTGTGAAACAGACAAGTTCAGGAGACAAGCTGAGTGAGAAAAAGTTGGAAACACCTCTGACATGTTAACACACTCCGGGGTGAGGTGAGTAACCACAGTTCTCTGTATCCACAGTGATTAGCGCCACGACAAAAAATGCAGACGAAACCTCTGTTGCAATAACATTCATATTGGATGTAGACACACACACTGTTACACTGTAATGTGTGACAGTGATGTGGAGCATCATTACAGAGAGACAAAACAAACTATTTTTGTTCTGCAAAAACAAAACAGGATTCAACACTTTGTAGCACTCTGTTCGAAGACAAAGTATAAACAAGAAGTATAATTATGGGCTCATTTTGAGACAAACAGCCAATTTCTGTGTATGTGTGTTTATATGTCTGTGTGAGTGTGTGCAAACACAACTTACGCTCTCTATCAGGGATGAGATGAGAGGAAAAGGATGAAAGATACTCTGTCTTACTTGGCAGATGACAAATAAATGACAGCATACACACTAATACACACACACACACACACACACACACACACACACACACACACACACACACACATACATACAAACACTCACACACACACACACACACTCCAAAACATATTTGTTTGAAAAGTGACAGAAGTCTCACACTGTCATTACACAGCTCACAGCTGTCATTTTAGTGTTTCTCATCAGTACATCACACAGACAAAAACGTGTTAACACAAATGCTCATGCAGAGACATGGACACACACACACACACACACACGCACACGCACACACACACACACACACACACGCACACGCACATGCACACACAAACACTGGTATACACAACCTAACAAATGCACAAAATAATTTTAACATAGCAAATGCAAAGCCAGGCCGTTACAAAAACCAACAAACGGCCTTTTTAGTTGTGATGAAGCACCAACAGCAAGTGCTAATAAATACAAACACAGATATGATGGATACAAGGCTGCATGTTCATATGGGGTAATATTAGCATCAAAAACCATCAGTTCTATTCTCTCAAGGGAGCAAGACACCACTAGCACAAATATGATGGGTTTTAATGTAAATATCATATCACACACTCATATGTCAGAAGTGTTTACCTCCACAAAGGACCGTTTCAGAACATGGATGATCATGTTTTAAAGTCCATCAACATTTCAGGACTAATTAGTGTTTTAACTGTTGTAACAAGAAAAAAAAAGTCTTGCTATATAAGATAAATATCTTCATTGATGATGACTGGTGAGCTCATATCAGATTGATCACAGCATTTAAAGTTAAGCGTCTTCAGCCAATCACAATAACACCACCAAAGACAATTTTCTATTTTGATTAAAACACACTGCAGTGCTTGTTACTACAAAACTGGCTTTAAAACTATGATTTTTAAAATTTCCTCGCCATATTTGACTCCATGAGTTGCAACACACATCAGCCATTTCTCCACAGCGATGAAAAAAACACTGAATTAAAAGATCAATCTTTTGTTGGCTCAAATTTCACACTTTTTAACACAGGAAAAAGCTGAAAGAAAAGGAGTGAAAAATGATGTTTGGCGCACTCAAAACCTTCTCTACTCCCACCTCTGTGCCAACTACCAAACTGCAGTGTTGCATTTTTCAAAAATGACAAGAAAAAAATCCAAATTGGAAAAATGAGAGCAGTGTCATATTTTAACCGCTTCAAAATATATTTGAACTGAAAAGTTTTACATTTCCCAAAAGCAATTCATTCATTAATACATAATTTAAAAAAAAGATTAAGTCTATTAGTGTTTATTTAGAATATATCTGCAGGTGTAAAGATAATGTATTAGTGGCTTAAAATGAGCACACAAGTCTGATTCTTCTCTATTTGCATTTCACATGCTGCCTTGCCTTGTAGTGTATTATAGGAGTGTTTCGGCGGGCTGAAGGAGGTAATGTACAGAACCATACTGCCCCCTGTTGTGTCAGGAAGACTATGGCACCATATATACTTAGACATAAAGCTTAAACCTTCATCAGTGGATGACAACTCTCAAGTAGTCCAATCACAGTCTTTGGTGAGGCCTTATTTCAGACAGGTGAACTTTCCTGACTTTAAACTCTTTCTAACTTTAGTCCACCATTGTTTAAACACTAACATACAAATTCTAGGTTACTCTCCCACTTTTAGAAGCAAGAGTGTATTATATGAACCCACATTGTTTTCTCTCTCTGTCTCTGTTACATGAATCCAAACTTGGCCAGCTAACTTTCACCTGGAGCAGGAGAAAGGGAGAGATGGATGAACACATAAAAAAGAAGGAGACAAACTATAGATGACGGATGAGCGACAAAAAACAGAGATGTGAATGGAGAGATTAATGGCATGGCTGAAAGAGAGAGAGATGAGTACGAGATGAGAAATACGGGGGGAAAAAAAAAGTTGAAGCTGGCAGCAAAAGTGAGTGAGAGGTTGAAAGAGGAGATGAAAAAGTAGAGGAAAGGTCCATCTCTCTCCTCTTCCTCTCAGTCCCGTTCTCTCTCTTTCGTCTTTCTATCTTGGCCAGTTGTCAACTCAGTAGGAGTCAGACTACCATCTGTCTACTGGAGAGGAGTGAACAGCCCTCCACCTACTTCTTCTCCTCCTTCCCTCCTCCTCCTCCTTCTCCTCACGTTCCTTCTTACCCCCCACCACACTCCTCTCATTTCTCCCTCTCTACCTCCTTTTTGCCGTCTCCTCATGAAACTCTTCCTCTTCATTCTGACGGCGTGTGAGAGAAAGAAAAACCAGACAGAGCCAACTGACAGACAGGATGCTAATACGCTAATATGCTAATCCTGCTTTGCACTTGTATGCTATCTAAGCTGTTTGAAAGTGTGTATGTGTGTGTGCATGCATGTGTGTGTGGCGAGGCCTAGCCCCTGGGTAATAAAACAATACAAAGAGAGCTTTAGGCCTGCTGGGCCTGCAACAGCACTTGAATACCAAATCAGCCAGCAGAGATCACTGGGGGAAA
The DNA here is from genome assembly GCF_963691925.1 of Scomber scombrus. Taxonomy (NCBI): domain Eukaryota; kingdom Metazoa; phylum Chordata; class Actinopteri; order Scombriformes; family Scombridae; genus Scomber; species Scomber scombrus. The sequence goes on along the minus strand of NC_084983.1, from coordinate 25,182,818 downwards.
AGTGTAGTGTAGTGTAGTCTGTGTGTGTGTGTGTGTGTGTGTGTGTGTGTGTGTGTGTGTGTGTGTGTGTGTGTGTGTGTGTGTGTGTGTGTGTGTGTGTGTGTGTGTGTGTGTGTGTGTGTGTGTGAGTGAGTGAGACAGATAGCAGAAAGAAAGCCTTGTTTTTTTTTGTTTTTTTTTACAGCGGTGACCGTTGTTCAGTAACTCCTGCTTCTAAAAGTAGGAGAGTAACTTCGCAACAGTTCTGGGCACAGATGGATGAATTTCTTTAAAAAAAAAAAAAAAAAAAAGAAAGAGAGAGAGGAAGATTGATGACAGGGGCTCAAGAAAGCCAAACAAGAGCAGGGATTTATAAAAAGATGTAGAGAGTATAGGCGTAGAGAGGATTGTACAGTTAAAATGCTATTTCTACCGGTTTCACTTCTCTGTTGGTCGACACACACATGCACACACATTCATATATAAACACACCCATCGCCTCTTCCCCCCCCCCCCCCCTCTCTATCTCACCCTTGTCTGTCTGCCAGCCCTTGCCTTAATGGACCATACACACAATTACTACTGATTAATCCACCACTTAACATCTGACCCCACTCAGGCAACACACACACACACACACACCACTTAACATTCTGGCCCTACACTGGTATCACTGGCTTCTCAGGTACCCAGCATGCCACAGCAACGCTCTGGGGCAGCCCCTCTGAGACCACTGCTGTCTGAAGAGAAGCGTAAAACTGTGTGTGTGTGTGTGTGTGTGTGTGTGTGTGTGTGTGTGTGTGTGTGTGTGTGTGTGTGTGTGTGTGTGTGTGTGTGTGTGTGTGTGTGTGTAGAGAGAGAGAGAGAGAGAGAGAGAGAGAGAGAGAGAGAGAGAGAGAGAGAGAGAGAGATGAGAACATGCCAGTGCCAGCACTTTAGGGACTACCATCCAGTCCACGTCCTCAGGGAGGCTCGACACTTTAGGAGTGGCACTACAGTGGGGCAGCATCACTGACGAGGGGCCCAGAGGGAGATATGGGAGAGAGAGAGCTGTAGGGGTCGATCAGGGAACAGTAAGGCCTGATCATCATGAAGGGGCCCAAAGGGAGGATGGACTGATATATGCAAAGGTGGGTACAAGATTGAGGGTGTAATGAAAAAGGGATGCTCTCATACTGTAATTCCAGTGGGAGTGTAAGAGGATAAAGGAAGTTGAGGAAATCAGACAAACAGTACAGTTATTCATCACTGGAAATGTAAGTTTGAAGATTTTACACCAAAAATCTGTCGTATTTCTGGGTCCATTGTCCACTGTTCAACTTTGCTGTCAATTTGCTGCAAACAAGCAGTCCAAGAAGAGTCAAACAACAAAACACGTGTGTAGGATCAATGGGGGACTGAAATGCATTTGCTGGTCTCTGCTGCAGCACGTACTGTTGCAAAACCAAATCAAACACTATGGCCTTCGCAATCACCAGATCTCAGGATCTTAACCCAACTCAAAGCCTATGAGAGATTTTGTAGTGACGCGTAGATAGCGCTAACATCCCCCACTAGTCTGAGTTTGAGGGTCATGGCCCAGCTCCTTACAAAAACACACATGTTGACATAACTTTGGTTTGTCACCCATCTGGACATTTCAGGAGTGCAATGCTGATTTTCAGTGACACTAATCAGACCTTAAACATCTGGTAATCTTACTGTTATGGTAAAGACAAATATACTTTTTTTTAAAGTTTCTTTGAGTTCCTTTTTAGATTGTTTGTTGGACAAAAATTAAGCTTGCACACACAGTACAGTATTGCTCTATGTTGCCACAAACATTTTCTTTTATTACGGAGACCAGCTCAGTTTTATAGAGTGTAAGCTATTTGATTTATTATGGTAAAAGTGTAGAAATCAGCTAAGAGCAAGAGATTAAATCACCACAAGGCACTGATGGAGTAAGATGATGGAAAGAGAGATAAAATTATACATTACATGGATAAAAGGTATGAATGAGGCTGAAAGGTAGCAGTGAGGAAGTATCAGATCAAGGTCTGTGAGGAACTCGAGGGAGAAGCTGATGACAGTGAAGGATGGAGGGGGGGTGTGAGTCAAAGAGACAAACGAGAGGATAAAGAGAGAGAAGGGTACTAATTAGTTCGAGGGCACTGATGTGAACACATTACAGGCCTGATGTTCACATGATGGGGACTGAGATGGAGACATGGGCATGCACATCACACAAGCCCAAGAGGATTGATATGTGACACTGTGACAGTTCAGAAGTCAGTTTTTCTGCTCAGTTGAAGAGTGCATGGGAGGAAACTAGCACTGCTTTGATCTTTATAAACTACAGTGTGGGGGAAGGGTTTCCACCTGTCTCTACATTGTGTCCAACTGTTAATGAATGAAAGCCATACATTCTGATAATAATGGGAGAAATTCACATCTAAGATATGCATGTCTCTATATTTTTCGATATTGTTTTTCAGACTCAACTACACTGTACATCCCAAGCAATGATTACCACAGCCTGAGGCCTTAAACCTGCAGTGCAGAACTTTTGTCTCCCCCTTCTGGCAGTAAATAGTTAAATAGTCAAATTAGCGAATGGCTAAACCGCAAGTTGGGCCACTCAGAGTCTCAAAAGTCTTTGGTATGCCTGCTCTATGGGCACCCTTCAGCTCTGGCAAACAAATCATTGCTAGTTGACGTATAATGGATCACTACCAGAGCACCAATGTGGAAAAGTCGCCAAATACACCAGATTAAAAAAAATCCAGTATACAGTGGAAAACAAATAGCGTTACCTCAGGGTGGTAGGCTTAATCAACATTGTGTGAAATCATTTAGAAAGAAGTTGAATATAACAGATTTTCATGTATATGTAAAAGTCCCACACTCCAGTTTTTTAAGTATCTTAAAGTGCAATGCCACCGACAGCCACCAGATGCTGGCTCCAAAAAATCCCTGGCTCCAATTGACTCCCATTAAAAAAGCCTCAACTTCTCTTTAGAAATGCTAAGTCAATCTTGGCTGTCATTTTGGAAAGCATTACTTTGTTAAGATTTTAAGACCTACAGCAGTTTTGAGCTCTGCTGTGTGGATGTTGATTGACAGCTGATTGACAGTTGGCTCACCTGCTGCTCTCCCAGTCTCCGAGACTTGCACTGAGTCTCAATATTTCTGTAAGTACAATGTTACTTCACTGCAACACGTGATTGGTTAGCACAATTTAGCTGAGTTAGCTAAGTGTGTACCACTCTGTGTTTCTATTAAACTTGTGTTTGCTTCAGTCGGAGGTAGCGGGCATGTTTCCGTACTTCTTATTTGGAAGGTCCTGGCACCAAGTGTAAAAGATGGCGCCAACATTAAGCTGCCACCTCACTTCATCCATCATTATATACCATCTATAGTGGTCAGTCTATCCTCAAGTCAACCTAAACAAAACAATATGCTAAATCTAATTCAAACAAAAAAATGTTTTTATTTCTGCAATTTTCTGTACTTTTTTTTTTTTTATGGGAACATCAGACTTTAATCTGTATGCATCGATGGTGTTTCAAATTGGTAAATAAAATGTACTGGATTATTTTGTGAAAAAATTACATACTTGAAGGACAAAATATCTGTCATAACATCTTTGTAGTAGAGTTTTTTGTTAGTTTTCTATATATTGCTATATTCATTGCTGACTATAATTTACATGTTTGTTTAATGCCCCCCCCCCCCCCCCCCAGATTAATAATCCAAAAACCATTAATCCTACTTCTAAAGCATTGGGCTACTCATACCTGATACTTTCTCCTGAGAAACAATGATGATACAAGCTTTTTTTCTACATTTCCACACACACACTTTCTTGGAGAACATTTCAGTGACACATTTGAATTGTCATCACAACAAATTTCAAAGAAAAAAAAAAAACAATAATCAGTGGAAATGCAATGAACAATGGCCACAGCAGGTGCAGAAACTTCACCACCACAGATGTTCTGTACAGCTAAAACACGAATGAATGAAAATCTTAGCTGCTAACTCACACCAGCACATGTGATAAAATATGGTGGTTGACTTAAAAAAACATGCAGTGAACAAGGTAATACATGTTGGATATTGTGTGTGTGCCTGCGTGCAGTCCACTAATGAGATATTGACTCCATTGCGACTGCGGTACATTGTTTATCCCACTTATTTATTTATGAACATTTGATGTGCAAGTTCAGCGGAGTTCGTACAAACACACACACGGTGAATGAGCGAGGCAGACACACACAGAGAGACCAATATGCAACATTAACACAGGATTGTCTTTAATGTTATTTTCATTTGGAAGACACAGATACAGTGTTTATTTCAATTTCCAACACCCCTCACTGTGTTATGACTGATGCAAGCGGTGCTCCTTACCTCCACCACCACCACCATTACCATCCAAACACACACACACACCCCTCCCCGGCCCTCTCTTTTCTCTCTCTCTCTCCTGGCTGTGTCAGCAGCAGCACTTGGGTCTTTGTGTCTCCTTCATATCATCTTGTTAAAAATTAAAGTGATTCCTCTTCCCTGCATCTTTCTCTCTGTCTCTCTCTCTCTAATGCTAATCTGTTCCCTGTTGGACCAGTATGCAGATGAGACGCAAATACAGCAGAGCCTGATGAATAGTGATGAGGCTACCACACACACACACACACACACACACACACACACACACACACACACACACACACACACACACACACACACACACACACACACACACACACACACACACACACACACCTTAGCAGCCTTGAAATGCCCTGTGGTTTACCTGTCTGTCTGTCAATCACAGCGATGACCGAGTAAAGGAAGGCTTGTATGTCACTGTCTGTGTGTACCCTTGAATTTGCTTCTAAAACAATGAAATTAAAGTACATTTATTATACAAAACATTTTTTATTGAATATAATGAACTATCACGATTGCCTGAAACCAAAAAATTAATATAATTAGTCTTAAACTACTGTTTATTTTGGATTTATTTTTCTGTAAGTTGTTGGTACCTATTTATAATTAATGAATATTGTTGTTTCTCTTTTTGGCTTTAAAACATTACAGACATTTGACAGTACAGACAGCCATATAAGTCAAATTTGAAATGCCCTAAATCTGAATGAGAGCACAAAATATATGTCTAAATGTGCATTTATGTGTCAGTTTATGTAAAAAATCTGTTATCTCTCACTAACCATTGCTCCTCTCTCTGAATATCTTCAAGTGTGGAGGGGGGGGATTCCCCTTTTTCCCACTGGTAGATGTATGGTTTCCTGTACAACTGACCTGGGTGTGGTCTATTACATACATACATGCTTACATACATGCTTACATACAGGCAGGCAGGCAGGAAATAGTGAGAGGAAATGTCTATAGGCTCAACATGTGCTATGTTGAATCCATGTGGTGGCTAATCTATCTAATATTCTGTTATAGGAAAATTATAACTCAATCACCAAGATAATGCATGACAAGTATGTGATAGTGCATAGGTAGGATATACTGTATGACAGCAAACTTAACACAAACATATTAAATGTATGCAATGAGAGTCATTTTAGTATATCAGCAGCGACGGGAGGAGTTGGTGTCAATAGTGGCATGGCAGTTATGAGTTGTTGAAAATGGCGGCAGCTGACTTGGAGTAGGTGACGTGGATCTCTTAGTGCACCAAAAGTCATATATATGAAAAGTACAAATAGCATGAGAAAATGAAGCACAGATTACAAATGTGCAAAACAGACCAAAGGTGAAAGGTAGTTTTAACATCTTATAGAAGTCAATCAATAGTCCTAACTTGAGACCAAATAATATTATGCCCACTGTAACATCAAGCCTTATTTTAAACAATACTATGTAGCCAGAAAAGAACTAGTTCATGCAGAATACATTTTCAGACAGTGTCTATATGAAGACATTCAACGTGTCGCACTTGATAGTACTCATGAAAAGTAACAGAAATACTTTTAGCTTTAGTGAGAAGTTGAAACTCTGCTTACTTTTTCCACTGCACCTGGTCAATCTCTGCCTGAAGTGTGTAAGAATGTCAAATTGTCATTTTTGAAAGGTTACAAAAACGTATGACATCAGATTGGCTAAACCGATACAGCCCACTAAATTCCAGTGTCAACGGCCATCTGATTATAAGGCGCCCCTTAAGAGTCTACAGCCACACTAATGGCTCTCTGAAGCTACAGTTAAGCAGCACAAAAGTATTGGACAAACCAAAATTCTGAATTAATGTTAATTATTAATTTGGACTTACCAAAGTTAACAGAATTAATCCTGAGTGGGGAATGAATGTATCAGCAGTTGTCAAGACACTTCACTAAAAAAACAGAAATGTCAACCCCATTGTTGGAAGAAGAGGAAAAGTTGGGGGATCACCAACATCCTTAGGATGTACAAAATTTCATGGCAATCCATTCCATTGCTTTTGAGATATTTCAGTCTGGACAAAAGTGGTGGACCAACAGACTGACTGACATTGCTACCCTTCAAGTTCAATCTCAACTTCCTGAAATGTGATCATTCTACCAAGTGAGGACATACTTACAGTGGTCCCCAACCATTTTTTGCATGTGAACTCTTACATACAAAAGCAAAATAACACAGCAACATTTTCTTAAGGTGAATCTAGCTTTTACTTCTTTCCTACCTCCAAAATCATCTACTGAGCCTCTGGATTCATCTTGTGATGCCTTGGATTCCCGACCTCCAGGTTTGGAACGACTGCTTTATTCATCTCATTATTCTTTGAAATGTTCCAAAACGAACGTATTCGACTTTTTGCGCAATGAATAGTTTTGTAAGATTGTGGTGTTTTTGTCCAACAATGGATATGAAAAATATGACTTCATACAAGCCAAATGTCATGAATATGTGTTTGAAATGGTTTTTAGTTTTGTATAAATATATGCAATAAAAACAGAAGCTTAATCGTCTTGCATGAATAAATCACTTGAGGAGAGAATAAAAGAGATGGACTCAGTGACATTTGCACTTGTGGTGGTGTATAATGCCACCTAGTTCTGTTGACTGTTACTACATGTACTGCAGTTATCCATGCCTTTATCTGTATATAATAGCAAACTGCTGCTGCTAATCACAAGCACACATATAAATACACACACCCACAGCTGCAGAGTAGGCTGTTTCCTGTACACAGTTCTCAGTGTGTCGACGTTACTGTTCCATCTGCACAGGCATTTCCTGTGTGACCTTGAAATCAGGCCCTCACCCACTGCTATACACACCCCGTTTCCCCACATGCTCTGTTCATTTTGAAGAAAAGACATCCTTTTTTTGTGTAACACACACACACAAACATTCACATAACACCCCCCCTTTTTGTTCGCTGACAAATCCAATAAATAAAAAAAAAAGTCTTTTCAAACACAATCAACAGCAAAGATAAACAAACCTCACACCTTTAATTATCAGTTATGAAAACTTAAGTTCTACTGGGGGAAAATCATGGCTCTGTTTTCATGACTAAGAGCTAAAATACAGCACAGAGTTCAACTTTACAAGTGCTCAGAGTTACTCTAATCTGCCACTATCACGCCGGGGAGCCGTGATGTCATCAATCAGTAACCCAGCGCATGAATGGTGGCCAGCCTTTCCCCAAACCAGCCACATGTGTTTTTATTCAGCAGGAAAGTTATAGCAGAAAAGGTTAGGTCACAGATAGTTTACAATAATATTATTCATGTAAAGGAAAGTGGAAACGATCCCTGCATGTGACTTCACTCTGTTTACACAAGCATGCCCTGAATACATTGATATCACCAGCCAGTAAAACTGACCACATACACACACAGAGAGAACACTCTACACATTAATTGCATGAACTGGATTTCATAAGGTGATGGAAAGGAACCAAGCCAAAGTCCGACAATTAGCAAAGATTTAAAATAACAACCAAGGGCCTGAGGCGCAGTGTTAAAGCAGAGGAGACATAATGAGAGTCAGAGTTATGATTCCAACTCACAGGAGAAACAGAGACACCGTTGTAGTGTTCAAATATCCAAGGCCAAATAGGTACAGTTCTTGGATCGACTCCCTGGTTGGATTTAATATTGACTTGATGAGAAAAATATTGATTAAAATATGGCCCATTAAATTTGGCGAACAGACATTTTGCAAATTAATGCTTCTAGTTTTAAGACCAAGAGGCAAGAGAAAAAAAAACCCATAAACCAAGAGACCAAGAGGAACACTATAGTCATCGTCTGTGCTTACGTATGCACATTATGTGTGTCTGGGATGTATACTTGTGTCAATCACATTATGGGGACGTGAATATCTTGACACTTCCCAGTAATTTCTGGACAAAAGGCCAGTCCCAAAAAGCCAAATTAAGATTAGTCTTCAGGGAATTAGTATAATGCAATGTCCTCTAAAGTGAAAAAAACATGTTTGTATGTGTGTGGACAGTCATACAAATCATCAGACACACAGGACACAGCTACACATTTCCCATGGGAAAAGCCGGGGGTTGAAAAAAGAGGGGAAGAGGGATGTGGTCATGACATATCGACATGGCTGTTGTCTTGCCTGAAACATAGAGTACATTCACAAAAATTCCAGCATCAGCCATATTTCAGTTGTAGCTCATATTCATGCTTGCTATACCTGCTTAATTGTGCTTCTTAATTGTGAGATATTTATACAGTTTATACATGCATTCCTCAGTTTTGCATACATCTATATGGCTGGCCACTCCCAGCTGTTCTGCAGAGCTTTCTTACATTTTTCCACTCATTGTTTTGGTTTTCTCTCCTGTAATTTTACCATTTTGGTTCACTTTCACAGCTCTTTTACGTTTCCTGTCAGCAGTTTAGGTTATCTGATGAATATAGTGAAAAATGTAACAGCTGAAGCCAGAAAGAAGTATTGAAATGAGTGCTGATGTTACTCTGTGTCTGCTGGATGTGTAAATAATTGCCAAATTAGTGTCTACAGTGTGTCTCTGCTGCCCCCAAGTGGCCAAAAAAATAAGTTATTGCAGGTTTAAAGGGGATGCATCATACAAATTTCCAGGTCTGTATTTATATTCTGGGGCTCTACTGGAGTATCTCTGCATGATTTGCTGTTCAAAAATTTCTTTATTCATGTTATACTGGCTCTTTATGTAGCCCCTCAGTTCAGTCACTGTCTGAAACAAGTTGTTTAGCCCCTGTTACTTTAAGGCCCCCCTCCCAATGAGCCCACTGTGTTCTGACTTCCAGCTGGTCAGGAGGCTTCATAAACAAATAGAAGTAGTAGGATTTCACTCGTTTTTCACATTTAGTTGAAAAGAAAACTTTTCAAATAAACCCTGAACCGAAATATGCAAACAAACCATGGTAAAAAATAGTAAATGGTTCCATTTATACCCATTCACCCATTCACGCACACACCGATGTTGGCAAGCTACCATGTAGGGTGCTGCTGCAACCATCAGGAGCAATTTGGGCTTCAGTATCTTGCCCAACAACAACACTTAAATATACTGACAGGAGGAGTTGGGGATGGAACCTTGATCTTCTGATTGGTGGACCACTACTACCTGAGCCACAACCACCCCTGAAACCGACCATGGAACAACCTTAGCAACAAAGGCTACCAACAGACGACAGCCAATCTGATGTCATTACAAGGAGGAAGTAATGTTGTAAATGGTGCATCGAGAGCAGGTTGAAGCCATAGACTGTATATAAAATGGACGTAACATCCGTGACGTCACCCATTGGTTTGTGGATTGCTGCTTGGAAGCCAATAGTATCGGATCTGATCAGCGCCATCTTGAACATTTCAGGTGCATGCTGGGTAAAAAAAAAACACGGATTCTACTTATATGGGCATCAGGAGGAGTAGAGGCGCCCTCCTGAACCTGTGAACCAATCAACCTGTCAATCACAACGTAGCCATGCCCTAATGCATACCCTGCTTTATCGTCAAATATAAAATCAGGGAGGCCAAAATTTCACAAATGAACATCATACTGCATTGAAGAAGGCTTTAAACTAGCGATTGAGACCATAAACACATTTTGAAAACGTTTACTGAGGTTATAAATCAAGTGAGAAGTTGGTGAATTCTCCATTGACTTGTATAGAGACGGAAGTCCTTTTGACACCAAAACGGTCGCCCCCTGGTGGCCTTTTGATAGAATGCAGTTTTAAGTTACTTCCGCGTTGGCATCATTTCAGAGGACCGGAACTCCCCGCCTGGTTTAAGCCCTGGCTTTTGACTTTCAGTGAGCATTTTTACAAACATTTACTTCAAGTTTTGGAACTTTTAACATGCTTAACAAAAATGTTTGACTTCACAACACTATAAAAAAACTGAAAATTACAGAAATCATAATATGTTCTATTTTTACATTTTGACATTTTGATGGTCAAGCTGCAGCCATGATAATAATGTTTTATTTTGAATCACAATAAAGCATTCAACCAATATGCTATCATATCACAGATATTTTAACCTGTCTTAGTTTGAATAGTTGAACAGAAAATAAAGGATGATTTTACATAAATTAATTGAAATTGGTCACAAAACAGCTCAGTAGCAGTTATTGAGGGTAAAAGGAGTATATAACTTCAGCCTGTTCTCTCTCTTTATTTTAATTCCCAGGCAAAATCTAACCCACCACGTGATTGCAGACTCATTTCTGCTGGCCCCTTCAGCTGGTCAAACTTTGTTTTAAACATGGGAGACAATGCCTTTTTTTCACAAACCCACACAGTAACATAAACACACCCATTTCCATAAAAGATCATCCTTATGTCATTTTCCCAGTAGACTGAAGCATCTGCAGCAAATCAGCCTCGCTCTCCCTTCACCTCCCTCTTTTCTCTCTCTCTGTTTCCCACTCACTCACTCCCCCCCCCCCCCCCCCCCCCCCCCTTTCCTCTATTTTTTCCCTCTTTGCATTTTTCTGTTATTAGAAACAAGTGTAACTGGCCAAAACATCCTTTCTCTCGCTCTCTAACACGCACATGCCCTGAAATACACATATTTTAGCTCCTAATGCATGTTTGTTGTCATGCATGCAGGTGCTTGTCTTCAGCACGTCCTGTCTCCTTAGCCACACCACTGCCCTGAGAATCCAAAGTAAAGGAAGAGTTAGTTCATTTCTCTCCTGTGTCCTCTCAAGGGGTTTACTTTTAATTTGACCATATTGTAGCATTGCTGTAATCCATGCCACCCACTGTTTATATACGTGTGCACTGTTGTGTATCTTCCGTGATGGTAGCAAGTATCAAGTCTTTTTTGTGCTTGAGATGTGTTTATCCTCCTTGATGCAAAATACACAGGTGTTGAGTTATTTTCTCTGTTTTCCATTAAATAGTTAATTGAATTTAGCCATTAAAAACAGATGCTTTCGGGTTTGTTTGCACAGGAAGACTGAAAGTGTGTTGTTTATGTGTGAGTGGGAAAACAGAGAGAGACAGATTGGTCAGCAGCAGTATTGGCCTGTGATCACTCAGTATCAGGCTGAGTACATGAGTTTTTTGGCACCCTGTTGCTCAAGTTCCTTGTTCACACAGTGTGGAAGTCCCCCCTTATGCACACAGTTAATGGAGCAGACCTGTCTGTGCTGTGCTGAGGACATATCTGCTCGCTGGAATTTCCCATGGCTGATCATCATCATACGGTCACGGACGCCTTCCACCCCCGCCATCTCACCCCCTCCCCAACTCAACGCAACAAAGAGGGAAAACAAATCAAACAATTCACAAGTTTCCCATTATTCTCTCTGTCTGTCAGCATATGGTTCCAATCAGCAGTGTGTGTGTATGTGTGCGTGTCTGTGTGTGTGTGTGTGTGTGACACCATGTGAATGTTTTTATTTTCCATACATTTTCTCCTCAGATACAAAGCTCTTTGTCCACACTCTTTCTCCATCTCTTTGGCTCCTCCTTCCTCTCACGCCCTCTCCATCCTCCATCTCTCTCTCTCTCTCTCTCTCTCCATGCCCACGTTCTTGATTCTAAGGTTTAAAGTATCTCTCTCTCTCTCTTTCTCTCTCTCTCTCTCTCTCTCTCTCTCTCTCTCTCTCTCTCTCTCTCTCTCTCTCTCTCTCTCTCTCTCTCTCTCTCTCTCTCTCTCTCTCTCTCACTATTTTAGTCTTGCTTTTCTTGGCTGTAAGTCAGACCTCAGGCAGACCTAGAGGTCTTTTTCCCAAGCGATCTCCAGGGTGGACTCCAGGGAACACACACACACACACACACACACACACACACACACACACACACACACACACACACACACACACACACACACACACACACACACACACACACACACACACACACACACACATACACAAAGACCCTCCCTTCACATGCTCTGTCCATTTCCTCCTCTGCCTCCGCTCCTATCCCATATCTTTCTGTCTGCACCTCCTTGTTGACTCACACAATGTCATTGCATTACTTTTTAAACTGTGTTACTTTATTGGAAAACAGAGAACACAGTGTTCAAGTGTTGTTTTCTTGGCCCAGCTGAAACCTCTGTACACCCTATTTGTACATTACATGCTTTGTGGGTGTTGTAAGGCTTTATTTATCCAGGTTAGTCCCACAGGGATTAGGCATCTCATTTACAAGGGAGACCTGGTCAAGACTGCAGCAGCACAGTTAGTTACACCAGCAAATACAAAATGCACCCACATGGTCGATCAAATGCTGCAGCTCAGTAAATATAAAAATGAGTGACATTTAAGGATATTATTATTAACAGAAGATTTGTGAAAGATCGTGTTTGCAAAGAAATTACATGACTTAATCAATCTCTGCATTAAAAGGTGGGTGAGACTCACTTGGAATGGCAGTGCTGCGAGCTATTTGGTATTGCTTCAAACTTTGCTCATCCAGGTGTAAAAAAACAGGATTTTACTGCAGCAAAATAGCATAAGTGAGCGAACAGCATGTTTCTGTCAAATTTGAGACAGTGAAAAAAAAAATGTTTCAATGCCCCAGCAGCTGTTGCTAAAACTGTTAATCCTGAAGTGACACAACTGTGGCATCTATATGTGACTGTATGGGAGAACACATTTTACCCAGCAATAGAGGCAACAGTAGAATTACAGTGCTGTCTAGTGGTGAGTCAGCATACACTGCGGATGTTGTCAGATTTTGTCAGCAGCAATGTTCTCTAAATATCAATGTATTACTGCCACTGAATACTTCTACTGTGAGGTTAATGTTTGGAGTGTTTGCTTTCATATTAGATATATCTTTCAGGGATGAAGAGGTGGTGGAAATGGTAAATGGACTGTACTTATATAGCACCTTTCTAGTCTTTTCGACCACTCAAAGCACTTTACACTACAACTCATTCACCAATTCACACACACAGATGGCAGGGGCTACCCTGCAGGGCGTCAACCTGCACATCAGGTGGTTCATACACCGTTGGCACAGCAACGGGAGCAATTTGGGGTTAAGTGTCTTGCCCAAGGATATGTGGACTGGAAAATCCGGGAATCGAACCACCAATCTTCCAATTGGAGGCCGACCGCTCTACCTCCAGAGCCACAGCCGCCTCCCCAAAAAAAATTCTGATCCTCTCTGTTGATCAGTGTAAAACCTTCACAGTTAGTACATGTTGTAAAGTAATCAAAACAAGTAAAAGTTCTTTCACTAAAGATAAAGGATTCTCGTTGGTGTGGCTGATTTGAACATAATCAATCATTTCAACCAAATTATTAACATGAGGGAATTTAAATGGCCATATCTCAGTGGTGTTTTGCCTGACTTGACGTCTAAATTAGTTAAATCTTTTGATTTATATCCAGATGCAGGATGTTGACATATTTTTTCAGTTGTTAAATAGAAAAATCAGTGGATTGAGGAGAGTTTTCATCATTGAGATTCATGTATCACAATAGCTCATTGGCATAAAAGTTAAAAATCTACAATCTTCACTCAAGATCTTGGTCAAGTACACTTTTAGTATTTAGTATTTAGTATTTCTTCTTATTTAGTATTTAGTATTTAATGTTTTAGTATATTGTTCTTTGATGTCTTTGTGTATTAAGCTGCTGACCCTAAATTTCCCCAAGGGGATCAATAAAGTTTACATCCTTCCATCCATCCATCCACATTTCTCGAAGCCTATGTCCTGTCATTGATGAGGCCATGTAGTACTACACTTTTACCACTGGAGGGCGGTATTGATTTTCAATATGTTAAAGTATACTGAAACTGTACATCTGTACTTCACTTAAAGGCAGTGTTGGGGAAATTACTCAAAAAATGTAAAATATTACACATTACTTTTTTTAAAGTAATGCGTTACTTAATTACTCCCTGTGGAAAATAATTACACTACTAGTTACATTACTTTTGCGTTACTCTTTAGCAACGCCGGTGACGTGTAAAAATAATTTATCAACAGATAAAATAATATGATCCTTGGCCATCATAACACCATGTTGTACAAATAATAACTGCCTCAAAATAATATATAGAACCTGTTTCTCCTCGGAGTCAGCACGAGACTGGTCTGACTGAAGAGACGCTCCACGGGCTCACGTGGTGTTTCCATCCTGACGTAACACCGTTCCAGATCGCTCATCATGAAGTGTGATGTGGACATTTTTGAAAAATGGACTTTACAGTGAAGTAGGAAACTAATGAAATTAAAAAGAAATGATCTAAACCTGCTCAATGTGATAAGTACCTTGAGATAACTTCTGTTGTGATTTGGCGCTATATAAATAATATTGAATTGAATAGAATAGGAAACATGTCCAGCAGTTAAATGTCTGAAATCAAATATATTTAGATATTCATTGACTCTGGGATTCTTAATGAAGTAGTAGATGTTATTTTAAGGATATTAAAGTGGTAATTATACTTTTTTTGTGGAAGAATCCTACCTGGCACACATTATTGTTATATATATAGGTTTTTTTTAAACTGATCTTGTTTTAAAAATATTTAATGGAAAGTTTTAATGCTTCTAATCTCCTCAAATGACCGCTTTCTTGCTCTGAATTGCTCTATGTATCTTTTACCATATTGCATGTGTAATTTTCTACTGTAATTATATTAATCTACAAGTCTAATTTTAACAACTGCTACTACTACTACTAATGATAATAACCATAATAACACTGATTACCACTTCACAAACATCTACAAAACAAAATGTACACAGAATGACATAATATACAGTAAATCCAAACATTAAAAAAAGGCTGAGTCCAGAGTGGATGGTTCATTTTATTTCTGACATTCAATTCTTGTAAAATAACCAAGGCAATGCCAGGCGTAAAGTCCAAAAAACCGTGGAGCATTTTAACAGAACACAACTGGCATTTAGAGTCAGGTTTTTACATATCAGGTCCTAACTTTGTGTGTGCGGGGGGGAAAAAACTAATAAGACAAAAGAGAAAAATTGATAAAAGAAACAAAATGATCAGGCTTTCTGAGGTAAATCTCAACACATCTGTCATGTCAGAGGCAACAGTTTTGGACAGCAGTGGTAACTGTTCTTTTACAAAATGCATTCAGACAATAAATGTGGCCTGAGTGCGCTGTGTCAGCTATAGATTCCATTTGCTTATATTTTCAACGTTATACAGTCGTGATTTTGCAATGTGTCACTATAAATTAAGTCTCAGAAAGGAGTGTCTTATACTGTAACATCTGGATTTCAGATGGGGGAATGACTTCAAGGACAGCTAACATACGGGCCATACGTTTTCATATTACTCCTCGTTTTTCCATCAATTCAAAATATAAAATATAATGTATGAGATAATGTTCACATATTATACTAAGAGCACAGTGGCTTGTTTCTGTGGTGTTAATTCATCCATAAGTCGATCAAGAGCAATAATTTAAAAAAATAACTGATGTTAACTGAGATGCATAGTGCATGGATTGATGGCAAAAGGAGCAACGATGAGGGTTTATACATTTGGTTGTCACATTAGCTCACAGACAAACAGCCTAGCCATCACTGATTTTACATGAAGTCAATCCCACAGTTGAAATGCAAATAATGCATTTAAATATCGAAAATATGTCCATAAGCCTGCTTTTGTTATCAGATTAATCATTTACGTAGTCAAAATATTAAATATATGAGCATAAAATACCTTAACACATTTGATGTTTAACGGTCCCAGACAGTATGAAAATACATGTCACAGTTCATAGTCTGGGGAGTGACTGCAACAACTGCAATTTCTCCAACATGGAGTATAAACTGAGCAAATACATCTGGAATCAATAGCTTACGGGCTTCTCTGCCAGTTATTTATTGTTTAATACTGCAATGCAAATTAACATAAAGTTTCAAGTGACTGTCATCACCCTGTGGTGGCATCAGGTATTTTATTTAGCATGTGATTTTTCTCTCAATGACACAAACTCAAGAGCTCCACGATGAAAATCAAATGTGTGCATGAAGCTGATTGAATCTTTGTAACATGTTGTGTCTATGGAATGGAGAATATAATAAAATGAGAAGTCGTTTAAGAATATATGTTCACCTTTCTGAAGATCGTGTGCAAAATACATCAAACTCTACATTTCATCTCTTAAAAAAACAAAACAAAAACAAAAAAAACAGTTAAACAGCGTTGGCCAGGTGTGATCCTACATTGATCATGTATTCATTCTCAGCCCTGCGGCCAACGCTTTCCAATGTCGAGAATAAAGTCATTCATCGTAATAAGACCTTAAGTAATAGTGGTAGTAAGTAATACTGTTGGGAGTTAACTAGTACGTCTCCTGTCCATCTGCGTCATGCTGATCCCACTCCTAACAGTAGAGGGCACCGGAGTGATCACACCAGCTTTGAGGACGCGTCATACAGAGCGGAGAAGCATTAACACTGGCTGGTCTCACAGATCAAACGGCTCGGTTTTCCCCAAATGCTTCTTAGCCAAAACTTTGTCTTTGTTCACAGGCATGTAAAGTAACAAAAAGGACATCGAAACCACTAGGAAGCTTTGGAGAAATCAAGCCCTGATCTAATTTATATATCAACACTCCTCTGGTTTAATATAGATGCCATACAGAGCAACATTTATATACATTACACACAAACAGATTGGGCTGTTTCCTCGTACACAAACACATCAGAAGGTATTTGGTTGCCAACAGCCACAGAACAGCTTTGGAGCGTTGCTAGTATAAATGACATTAGTGCAAATGCAACCCAAAAAATAAAAAATAAAAAATAAAAATAAAAATAAAATAAAAATGGCAGAAAAAAAAAAAAAGTTGGTCGCAAGGTTAGAGCACATTGGGGACAAACAAATAGATGCTATGGTAACAGTGACAGCGTGCAAGCTCTACATATAAGCGTGCATCAGCATTATCAAGTTTGGAAGTCTTTCAAACACTCAGACTTCTCCCCACACACAAACACACTTCTTTCTCCCCGTTCTGCCCAATCTTCTGGGTACGTGTGCGTATATATATATATAAATATATATATATGTGTGTGTGTGTGCTAGCATGCATGGGGGGTAAAAAAAAAAAAAAAAAAGTAAAAGGATGCTTTCCTATATAATGGCTCAATTTGCTGGTAGTAACATTTCATGGAGTGAAGTGACTGAGCAGCAGGAGGACAGCGACTGGTTTAAAAACGAGTTGGATGGAGCAGGGTGATTGGCTACTGCCATAGAAAAGCATCAACAATCGCTGGATAAATCGATGGCAAACTGGTTGAATGTATCTGTGAGTCAGCTGAGCTCAGGAGGATTAGCGGGGATGAGTACCATGAATCAAGTAAAGCCAACTGAGCTCCTTGCCAGCTCTGTTACACTCCATATTCTGACAACGCTGAAGGATCAAAATACAAACCACGGCCTCTGTTGCATGTCACCTTCTCCCTCCCTCTTCCTACCACTTGTTTTCAGTCCATCTGCATGCTGTTCAACAAAGCAGTAATGTAAAAATGGCCTTAAAAATAACATTTATTTAACAGTATTACAAAAGTTTGGCGATGAGGAGTGGAACTGTTTTTGCTGGGACCAGCCAAACAACACTGATTCAGATGTTGAAGCAGTGTAACAGAGACAGCTTCACATATGGAGTGCTTCCACATGAACCCATTGATTAGTTCACACTGCAACACTCGCCTACGACCACATCATGCACCCTCTGCTTAGCGCCAGGCTTAAGGTCATGTGATGGCCTCGAGAAACAACATTCGGTCTCTGTTCATGCTTAGACTCACAGATACGCCTAACTACTGTCATCTAAAAGCAAAAACAAGAACTTTTATCAAGAACTGCTTGAGATCTTTGTAGACGTAACGAAGTGTGAAGACTTTGTCACTGTTTAAAAAGCTATCATCAATGATCAACAGTCTATCAAGGCTCCCTAAACACCCCACCCATTCCTCATTAGATCATGGCACACACAGGACTACAGAGAAAACCCAAACACTATGAAATGTACAGCGATGACAGTGAAGCTGCACAAACAAAGGCAGGATGGGAGCAACCATCACATAAAATGTTTGGGATTGAAATGAGACGGACATAAGCATCATTTTAGAAATGTCATTATGTGTCCAGGAAACAGCAGTAATGAGTGAGGCCATGCTTCAGTTTGTTCCAGGATTTCACATTTCTTGGTGATGATGTAGAACTCCCGATTATTTCCCGAGATTACTGTGATCCCTTTTACGTTTTTGTTTATCACATTCCTGGATATCATATGTGGTTGTAAAATTTAAATTAAAAGGTTATGCCTATGCTAATGAAAACATTAGTGGCATAAATGTTGTCATGGAAAAAGGCAATATTTAGCAATTT
This sequence comes from Scomber scombrus, assembly GCF_963691925.1. Classification (NCBI taxonomy): domain Eukaryota; kingdom Metazoa; phylum Chordata; class Actinopteri; order Scombriformes; family Scombridae; genus Scomber; species Scomber scombrus. Next base: position 25,164,037 of record NC_084983.1, on the reverse strand, counting down.
TCTGAATGCCGATTGATGAATATCAGATTGTTATCGATTTTCTCGCTCAGAATTTCTGACATGATGGGAGAGCAAACTGCTGGACAAGTAGAATACAGGCAAATAATTGGCAAATGGAGCATTTAGTCTCTGTGTTAATATGTGCATGCATGTATGTTGTGCGTGTTACAATGGGGCTCAACTCATGGAGGAGGAGACTGTTCCTCTGAAGATGGAGAGGGCTGGTCAGGCTGTGATGATGGACCAGTCGATGACCTCTCACTGTCTGGTGAGGAGTCTGGGTTTAGCTGAGGGGCGGGCTCAGGTTCAAGTTCAGGTTCTGCAGGTATCATGTCTGACTGGACCAATAGCTGTGAGGATGACTGTTGACATATGGAGGGTGATGGAGGAGAGGGGGGCATGTCCAATGTGTCAGAGGAAGAAGACGAAGACGTTGGGTCTGGGTGCGACTGGTTCTGCAGAGAATCAGTCACAAGTGGAGAAGGAAGAGAAGAAGATGATGAGGATGAGTGAGCTTTGACAAGGTTCTGCAGAGTACAGGAGGAAGATGATTCTCCAGCTGAAATGGCAGGTCCATTATCTCCCTCCTGTGTTCCCGTTTCCTCCTTCTTCCTGTCCTCTGAGAGTGTGCCTTCCTTCTCCTTGTTGGCTGTGGTTTCTTCCTGGCCTGCAGGGCTCTGATTGGCTGCAGGGGTGTCTTGGTTGGGGACAGTGTTCGCTGGTGATTGGCTTTTAAGTTGTGAATGACAAAGAGGGCATGTCTCCTGGACGTAAAGCCATTTCTTCAGACAGCCAGCGTGGAAGAAATGACTGCACGGAGTGATCACAGCATTGGTCATGTCCTGGAAGGAAAAAGCACACGAACACACACAGGTTGTGTTGTTAGGTTTTCTCTGACACTTCATTTGTTTGAAAAGCACTTTGGTCAATGTTAAAGCAAACTTCACATTAGTGTAGCTTGAACTTGAATCCTGTAAATGTGTCCTTCATGCGTACTATATGATAAACAAATGCACACAGAAGCAGCCTCTACCTGGTAGCAGATAGCGCAGATGTCGTTGTACTGCTCCAGCTGTGTTTTGCTTGCTGTGGGGAGGCTTTTGATCTTGTTTACCGCGTCTCTCCTTAGCAGGAAGCTTTGCCAGCCCAGCTGGGCTCGGAGCCAGACGTTATAGTACGAGTGGACTAGGATGATGGTGCTGCCCATCACACTCCACTCACCAAACACTGTCTCTGACACGCCGTAGCACACCACACACACCGCAACCTGACAGAGGAGAAAAGCGTTGACAGTGAGATATGAGATAAGTAATGAGGCCATATTGTATGACACTGCTTTTGCGCTTGTGCTCCTGAGGATACTGTGTACTGTGACAGTGTGTTGGTGCAACACTCACCAGGAACTCCAGCAATCTGTAAGTACCATTGACACAGTAAATAACTTCATCCATGTTTTCGACTGGAGCCTTACGAAACTCCTCCACCATGAAGAGAATGTAGATTAAAAGAGTGCCAAGGACCTGGGGGAGACAGGGGAAAGCATTCTGATGTTATCCAATTCAATAATTAATCTCAAACTATAAATAATGAGGGATCCACAAACATACATATTTTGTCACATTGGTAGCTGATTGGCATTGGATGACACTTTGACTATTTTTGAGATAATTAAGTACAAAATTATTAATTTTGATTTATGTTCTAAAACATTCAAACACAAAAAAGGTGGATCTGATCTGTTATCTGTTTCCTTATTACCTGCAGTGAGGTGAGGATGGAGGAGGAGATGATTATGAGAAGCCAGAAGTCCATGTGGAAGAACTGACAGATCATGTAGGCCATGTAAGCTGGAAAGATCAGCAGGAAGAGACACAGAGACACTGCTCGGAAGTGCTTCCACAAACTCCTAAAGGACAGACAGAGAAAGGAGCCAAAGAGATGATGATCAGCTCCATCTATCCCAACATGAACATTTTATTTACACACAGTCACGCTTCAGGTACCACTGTTGTTTCCCAAAGCAATGCCTGCCATTTGAGATAATAAAGAAATATGTCAACTGGTTTTCATCTTTAACTATGTTACTGCTCAATTTGAAAGTGTCAAAACACGCAAACATCATAATTTCCTCAAGCTTTGTTCATATGCACTTAATTGTGTCGGAGATATTTGACAGTTTAATGAATGAATACAAACACAAAACCTTTTTTCAACTTGCTTCCTTTCAAGAACAGAGTGAGACAAACTTATAAACTTGCCACTTTTTAGGATTTGTTAGCTGAAAATTGGTATTTTTGACAGACGTTCCACATGTCATTGTTTAAGATTCAAAAGTACAATGGAATTCAAATATAAACATGTTAAAAAATGCTCTAGTTAATAAAACAACAAGATGTTATATGATGGATCTTACTTGTCTCTGGATGCTCCCAGGGCCAAGACTATGGGGTCTGCTATCTCAAGCATGGACTGCAGGATGGAGGCAACAACAATGAAGAGGATGATGGAGAGGAGGAAGGCTCGGTGGATGACCTGCAGCTCAATGAGGCCAGTCTGGACAGCGAGGATCAGCAGGGTGATGCCCTCTGTCATCCCTCTGCACAGACAGACGGGAAACACACTGTTTAATTAAAAGTACATATAGACACATACCAACAGACATCCACATACCCACAGACACGCTGACTGACCTGTGCATGGTGTTGTCGTTCATAAAGGCTCTGTAGCCTTGCAGGTAGAACTTGCAGAGTGTGAGAACTCCCAATGCAATGAAGGAGACGGTAAAAACCAAACCCAGGAGGGAGTATGGTGTACTACAACATTCTGCGATACTGGGGACAGAAAAGAAGGAGAAAAGAGAAAGAGTGTAAAGAATAATTACAAGACAAGGCAAATAAACCCCAAAAACAAACAAATGAGAAAACTATTAACTACTATGACTGTACCATGAACTCTACCATGACCTGCCATTAGCAATTTTCAAGGTTTTGATCAAATAGTTTTGTTAATGTGACATAAATAGCAAGGAATCTAAACAAGGGCCGGGACTTTAACGCGTTAATTAATTACACAATAATTAACGCGTTAAAAAAATTTACGCATTTTAATCACACTTATTTTTGCACCGCGGAACTTTTCTCACTGGATGAGTTTCAGGCAGACCGATTATACTGGAGCACCAACTAGCGTAGTTCAGACAACAACAAACCCACAGTGAACATGAACAAAGTAGCTGATGAGACCGCTTTGGTTGGCCCCGTGGATGGGAAATTGTGTTACAAAAAACGAACGGATGGAAGTGTCGATAAGAGCATGGTTGTGTGCAAGCTATGCAACAAGGAATTCGCATATCACCGCAGCACATCGAGCCTCAAGTATCACCTCAGTGCAAAACATATAGCAGCTAGCGTGGACGCTAGTGTGGTAGCTAGCTAATTTCTGAAATGTACTATATTTCTAAATATCCTATTGCTACACTTAATGGCAAAAATTGCACTGGTCTGTTGGACTTGAACAAAAATAAACAATATTTTTGTTGCTTAAGCTTATGTATTCAGTCATTATTCAATGGTATACTAAAAAGCCATGTGAAAAAAATGACTTCTCACTGTTCTCAGGTCAAATATTTATATGCGATTAATTTCGATTAATTAATTACAAAGCCTCTAATTAATTAGATTAATTTTGAAATAGAGTCCCGGCCCTAATCTAAACATTTCCTGATTTCCAAGAAACTTGTACAACGCATAGTGAAAGTATAGTTTACCATCATTGGTTCTAGCATGTTCAGTATTTGTGTTGTTTGTCTTATACGACTATCTTCACTTTCATACAGACTTCATACACGATACTTTAGAACATCATATACAAACACAGGGTAGCACATACTGTACCCAGAATAAATTGTGTATAACTATGTGGGACTAAGTTCTAGCAAAACGACACTCAAGACCTATGAGGTTGTCATGTCCAAAATGTGATGTTTCACTGTACTCTGATCGGACCTGGTAAGAAAGAGGAAAAGGAGCCTCTCTCTTGAGGTAGGCTGATCTCTGGTGCTGAAGTATGAGTAGATCTGCAGAGCGAAGAGTAGCAGCCAGAAACACATGAAGAGAACTGGGAGGACCAGCTGGTTCCACAGAGACATTCCCAAAGCTAGTAGCCCGTACACTTCCACCACCTGGGGAACAGAGAGAGAGAGAGAGAGACACAGAGATGGAGAAAATGAGAGATGGTATGACACAGTATGCAAATGAAAAAGCTTGTGACATTAGGCTAGAGCAGGTCCAATTTAGTGCTGTATTACCTGAGCCAGCTCCCTGTACGCAGTCTTGGCCAGGTTATATGGTACCAGTAAGTTAGAAGCTAGGAAGTAAATGACTTCCAGGCCTGTGAAGATCATGGAGAACTTATTGATGAAGACTATGGTCTCCAATGGGACCAGGCACAGTCTGGCCACCAGAGGGAGGAGATGAGCAGAGAACAGCCATATCCTCTTGGTCTGCATCACGCAAGAACATAGCGTACACACCACCAGCTGACCTGAAAGAAGGTCAATAAGAATATCCACATTGTTACTTCCATTTGAAACAGCTTTTGTTGATGTCATGTTTGTTATTTTTGTGGAATTAAGAGCTTACAACTTATGTGAGAATATTTATATCAGTAACAACATCAGATACAAAAGACAATGAAACATACAAAAAGAAAATAAATCCCTTTATGAGGCCGGTTTAATCCACCTCCTTCTCTGTCTCTCTCTACAGCAGTATATCTTTATCACTGAAAACATGTTATTTTTGCTTTCTCAGGCTTTCACTGTGCAGTGAAATCAGCACTCAGTATGGCCTATTTATAGCACAGGAGACTCCGTCTCTACTCTCCAGTAAGATGAAACCAGGTCCTATAGACCCAGGAACATAGCAACTCCTGCATTTTCTATTTCAAAATGGATCAGCCTTCCAGGTACTAATTGAAGTAGAGGTTCGTGAAGTTAGTGTGGTCTGTGCCATGATAAGCCAAGTAATGTTACCTTAAGGAGGGCTGGGGTGTTTGTGCTTTTTTAACAGAGCCAGGAAACTTTAATCTTTATCAGCTGTCACTTCTACAGAATGGTTGAAGCACAGAAAAGTTACAGACCAGCAATTCTGGAGCTGGTAAAAGTTCAGTGTTTTCCTTATAGAGAATGGAGTTGAAGTTATGTCTCTCCTTCACAATGCAATTAATTTCCCATATATTTTTCCAGATGTGTGGGCTATCATAAAAGAGGAAAGAATGAGAAGGATAAAATAGAAATAAAAGAAGTCTGAATATTCCATTAGCTAAGAAAAGAGATACTGAACTACATCCTGCTGCCTGTGTTTGGATTTGTGCATGATGTATTCATACCTCCTCATGTGTACACGTGTCTTCATGCATTTTATTCATGTAATATTATACCTATGAGTGCAGTGGTGAATCTGTTCATGGATAGGGGTTCCAGGTAGACAGGTCCTTCATAGCCAGATTCCAGTTCACTGCGGACATAATCCCTGACAAAGAGAGACCAAAATGCTCAATTTACAGGGAAATTCATTATGACTTGTATACAACTGCCCCACAGTATAGCTCCACCCTAAAATTTCTAGCACTTGCCTTAAAGACATACAGTACATTATACTGTGCGGTGGCTAAAAGGCTATGGTGTCGTCGCACATCTAAGAATGACAAAAAGCCATTTTAATGACACTATGGCATAAATTAATCTTATAAATCTGAACAAATACAACGACCCATACCTGAAAATATCACTGTTACAATTCAAGTCTGCTTCAGATTTGGAAATAACAATATGGTCACCATGTGCAATAATAAACATTCACAATAATTTAAGTCTTTGCGAAGACATTCATCAGAGTAACAGAACATAGGATAGCTGCATCTTATGTCTATTGGTGGCTGTAATAATAACAATAATAATAATAATAATAATAATAATAATGTATTTACTTTGCACTGAACTTTTCATTCTCAGAGAATCTCAAAGTGCTACAGCATTTAAAACATATAACGTTAAAAAAATTAAAAAGAAAAAAGTTAAGATGAGAAGCCTTCCTGAATAAAAAGCTTTTATTTAAGCTAGTTTTAAAAGGGAGTCTGGGTCTGGGCTTTCCCCAAATGATTAGCAAGGCTATTCCTTGTATTGTAAGTAGTGTGTGTGTGTACCTTGAGACTTGATGACCAGCAAACAGCAGCAAGGCCGTAAGGACATATAAGTACAGTTTAACCAGGTGCTGACGAGGAAGGGTCAGCAGCACCAAGCTCAGGATGTAACCTGGACAATAGTCACACAAATGGACACACACAAACAACAACAGGTACAGTATGAGACAATCAGCAAAAGTAAAAAATGAAAACACATCCATTACAAATGCATCTCTAATGCTTCCCTGTCTGTGGATAATGTAATGTTTTTTAGTCATGAAACACTGAATGAATGTTTGTATCTGTGACAGATGTTTCTTATGCAATTGTGACAGTCGCTGCCAATCAGTCACTGCTGCCATCAGACTTATCGTACAACAGTCAACTTACTAAAACCACAACCAAAAAACTCCACAGCAGTTAGCAACAGTTACTTTGGTTTTACTGCCTCTCTCCCCCTTTTTTCTGTCTGTCCACCCGCAGCGCTCATCAGCACATACCAAGCCTATTGGCTCATTAACCAACTGCAGCCAAGTCTGACGGCACACACAGACATTCACAAACACACAAAGAAAACTCAACACTGTGCTGGTCTGTCTTCTTTGAGCTAGCATAAATGGCAGTCTGACCATTGCACTTTGCTGTGTCAACTTCACCCTCACACTACTGTTGCTTTCTTTCAGTGCTTCTGTGACACTAGAAATACATCTGGCCTGCACCAACTATGCCTCACTAGCACTCAGTCTCTATGCTGCAAAGACCTTGTTTTATCTCTCCATGACTGGCTATGCGGCAAAATGATGCAAGGAACCTTTTTTGAAGCCTATTTCAGTGTGTTCAGGGGAGGTTGTCAACCTGTTGTGGATGAATAACACCTTTTAAAATGGTGTGTCATTACTTGGATTACATAGTTGACAGCTGAGATAGACTATACATGTTAACATTCTGGCAGATGTAAACATATTTGTGAATCAACATTTAAGTGGAAATAACTCATCAAACTATTGGCAACCACTTAGTTACAGTTCAATCCAGGGACACAGCTAGCAGGAGTTTTTTTAAAGCCACGTTTCACTGCACTGAGGGAATGTTCACCACTTCGCTACCTTCATCACTGAGGTTATGTTTTTGCCAACATGTCTGTCTGACTGTCAGCAGGAGACGTCAATCAGTTATAGATTTCTGTGCAACTTGGTGGATGAAGGCACTTCGACATGGTAGAAATATGGTGGTGGTCCAACACTATAAGAATTGTGTCTTTTTACTGTTACACTAAGAGATATTTGATCCAGTAGTTGTTTTAGAAATCAGTTTTACTTTAATTTAAGTCAACACAAGCCACACAATCACAGATCAAATTCCCAGCATGCAACTCCAGGCAACTACAAGCCCCAACTGTTAGTGTAGGTGGGTGGGAAGCCAGTGAGGGTCATGTTCTTGTCACTGCACTAGCAACTACTAGGTACCATGGGGGGGAATGGCATGTTTGTGAAGCTCTTCACTGGCAGATGAAAATGAAGGAAAGTGTTCGGGGACTTAACCAACTCAGAATTGAGGGAAAACTTGGATAACAGTTCTGTGTTGATGGAGGTTGATCTCTCTCAGAAGGCCTTTTTCTGTTCTTGTTCGAGCCAAATCCGTGACCACTGTTTAACACCGACACACTTAACACTTGTATCACATTAATTCTCAATGGCAAAGCTGACTCACGCTGTCAGAATGCCACTGCTGGGGCCAGAACGGCTGGAGGGGGGAAAACTGGGTTCAGGCTGCATCAATCATTTTTATTTTACCATCAGCTAAAATCAGATGATTTTGGGTCGCATTCCACTTGTCGCCATGCCAGACAATCCCTCTCGACTGTCCTGAGATCACTACAAAGCACAGCCTCATGGCTAACAGCCTACCACTATGTGTGAGCATTTTGAAAATGACCAAGTTAGATACAGAGGATGGACATCGCTCAGTTAAAAAAAGAAAATCATGCAAATCCAACCAGGAGTGGCTAAATTGTGACTGTTGAAACCTACTGATAGCAGAGCAGGGGTCAGTTTAGCTGATAACAGTCAAATAGTCAAAACAAACAACTACACTGCAGCTTATGTTAACCTAACTGATACCACTGACATACCATTGGCTACAGCCTATTATACACGCATTACCTTATCCAATGTATAAAAAACTAATCCCCAATCCTCGAGGAAGTGTTAATAGAGGGAAGAATGTATTTGTCCTGGACCAGAGTGTGTGTGTGTGTGTGTGTGTGTGTGTGTGTGTGTGTGTGTGTGTGTGTGTGTGTGTGTGTGTGTGTGTGTGAGAGAGAGGCCAATACTGACCTACGTAGTGCAGGTAGAGTGCAAGGTATTTGTACTGGAACAGGGGGTTGTTTGAGAGGCTGGAGCGCTGGATCTTCTGGAAGAAGGAGCTGACGTCCCAGCGGTACAGGACGTCCAGCAGCATGATGCTGGGAACACGCAGACCCACGTTGAGCACTGCCTCTACACGGTCCTTCACTGCCATGGCCTCAGCTTAACCTCTGATCGGCAGGTGGAACTGACCGCTAAGTAGGGATGTTAACAGTGGGTGCGCTGCGGAGAAATGGGGACAAGGCAAAGAAGAAGAAGAAGGAAATTTAATAATAAGATTCAGGAGGACACCAAATGTAGATACAGAGGATGAGAGTGAGACATGAGGAAAAAAAAGATGAAAGCCAACAGGCAACAAAGAAGGAGGAATGAAGGAGGGGGACCGATGGGAGGTCACAGGAAGGTAGAGAGAGACAGACTGAGGAAGGGCAGTAGGAAACAGAACAGACAAACACTCAAAAAAAAAGAAATATTATCAGCAACCGGTGCTGATGCCAACTGTTTTACAACCCAAAATTATTTTTTACAGAGAGATTATTTAATCAGCTACGGCCAAGTTTCAGCAGTTGGGTGGTGCTAAATAAACACCCTTAGGACAATTTTTATGCATACAGTTTCATAAGTTTATTCATATTTTAAGTTAAATAAATTTATTTAGTTCAATGGACTGATGATAGGTAAATGTTAGCATAATTGGAGAGCCAAACTAACCAAGTCCTACTTAGAGCCTATAAAACCACTTCACGACTATTTATATTATTAAAACACTTAGAAAAATAACACACTTGTTAGAGCTCAGTTAACACAAGTAAATAAATGACTTTCAGCAAACATTTGCCTCAAGAAGAACCACAATTACTGACTGACTACACTGTTAATGACAAGTTCCAGTGATGTCCTGCCACCTCCCTGATGTTTGTTTGTTTCTGCAGGGTTTAAGTTTATCGTCAAAAAAGGCAGCAGCTGCAAGCAAATGTTGATAAAATGACTAAATACTTACTTTTGTGAGATGAAACTGTAGTATATTAGGAACTTTCTACTCCATCACCCAGAGATTAATGTTAGCGGATCAGCAATAACAAATGAGACCAAATGCAGCATTTAACAACTTAAACCAACTCTGAGGTGAAGAAAATAACTCTGGTGCTCAGCCTGTCTCACCTGCACCCGCTCAGCATTTTCACAGCGATGTCTTTACCCCGAGCTAACAGTGCAGCTGAGAGGCTGCTCTCCAGAGCACTACGCCTCCTCCTCATTTTATTTTTCTCATACGGGCAGCAGACTGAAAGATGATTTCAGATTAATTTATTAAATAATTAATGCAGTTTACTTTTTAAAATAAAAACGTTGTGGACCACAGTGTTTCCTGCACAATTAGAATCTATCTGTGGTGTATAATGTGCTCCACTGTAAATATTTTAGTTGCAAAGTACTTTACAAAGTACTGTTCTTTCAATTGTTAACAGATTTAAAAAGTCTAAATTGTCTAAATGTCCTTTTTCATTGAATTGAGAATTAGTTTTGAATCAAGAATCAATTCTGAATCGAACTGGACACCCAAGAATTAAATTGTGCGATTCCCAAAGATTCACACCTGTAACTAACTCAACTCTCCTCTTTCCCACATTTACGAGTGTCCTGACCCTCTCTGCTGCTCGTGCAGGAATGCAGGAAACATGACCCTGAGAAAACAGCCAGTCTGGAAAAGGCCGTAACTGCAGAGGTTTCACAGGAATACTGCAGTTATTCCAGTCCGAAGAGAGATTATATTTAGTAAAGTACAATAAAAAAAATAAAAAAAGACTAGTCTGCACATGAACTGGCTACATGGTTACTAAATGATTCTCCCACAGCTATGATTTGCGTAGTCAAATCTATCAGTTTATAATCAGTCTAGACTTGCAAATGCCTCCGTGTGTTTGCTTTCACACACAGAATTTACCAGGAGCGACCGTTAAACCGTCTGTGTTACACCATCAGGTGTTTTCATGCAGGTGTAACTCTAAATTTATCTGTATCTCTTGTGAGAACTTAATCTCTCTTTTGACCTTTTTGCACATCTCCAACACATTTCATGTTGTCTATGTGTATAATCTGTATCATTTATATATGTGTAAACTAATAAACTAAAAAAAACAACTACTTCAGGCTTTACAAATGAGGCATACAAGCACAATCTGCTTATTCACATACAGTATATATTAGGGGTGTGACGATACACTCAGCTCACGAGACGAGACGAGATATTGGGTTCACGAGATCGAGACGAGATTTTAACTATATTTTTAATAAAAAACTTCAATGAGGAAATACATGACTGTTCTTTTATTTAAAATTCACAAAATGGAAATTGAATTGAAATGTTTGAACTAATCAGCTTGTAATGAATCACTTTTTTTAAACTTTCTAAATATATAATTATCATATGCAGTATGCAGCACTGTAAAAGGTTTCCCCATATAGATATTTTATAGATGGATAATTTTGGTATTTATGGAAATAACAACCATAAATACAAAAGTTAGATACAATAACAAATACTACAAAGTTAATTGTAAAGAATAGAAACAATTCTTATAAATATAAATTAAATAAAGAATCCAATTATCACAAATTATAACATATTGCTAATAAAAAAACTAAATTGCACAAATCCTGTATCACATAAATACACAAGTAGAACAACATATAAATTGTGTTATAATTTGGTAGTGTGACTCATTTTACTTTTTGCATCATTAGGTTTCCATAGCTGCGCTAGATTCCCTGCTCCTCCTACTTCAGGCTCTTAGTGTACAGACCTGAGGTCAATTTACCCCTGTTCCTCTCCTCATCTCCTACTGCTGACTGAGACCTTCTCAACAGGTAGAAGCTGCAACAAGGTTAATGATCCACACGTGACATTATAAAAAGAAGACATGACGTGCAAATTAGCGATAGAAAAACGAAAGCCTTTTTATTTATTTTTTTGGTGCGCCCCTTAATTATAGCTTTGCGAGACAATAAAATACAGTATGTGACACGCTCCATATTCTTTCTAATTTAAGAATCAACTCTTAGAGACATCTGAGTGCCACCGGTATATTATATAACATCAGACATGTTACTTCCCACTTTTATAATTAATATGGTCTATTTAAACAGCTGCTGCAAGATCAAATAATCAAACCTATTCATTACACCTTTATGTCAAGTGAACACTCCTAATGTAATCACTGTGTCATAATCTAATTTAACCCTAAAAATGATGAGACCCTTGCCATGGTCATCGACTTCAAGATAATCTGAATATATTGCCCGTTTCTGGTTAAGTGATCCAACTGTAGCTTCTATATTAAATCTATCCCTGACACACCAGAGGCCTGTACTACGAAGCTGGATTTTCTCTTATCGAGGTAACTTCAGGGTTAACCCTGGGTTTTCCGTCCTACGACGCTGGTTCACTTCTTACCAGGGTAAATCACCATGGTAACTTAAACTGAACGGCTAACCTGCTCCGGAGCAGGGTAAATTCTGGATAAAAGATCAATGGGTATAAAAGCACCACTTCCTGACCAATCAGTTCTTTTGGAAAATGGCCTGCCCATTCTTAGAAGATCCTGTCGACATTGGTGCGCGGATCATGAAAGGAGCACTTAAGAGAGAAAGAGTTTTTAGGGATAGATGCAATCCTTTTGATGTCCCCGATGACATCCTATACAAAAGGTACAGATTTTCATCGGATGGACTGCGCTACATTTGTCAACTGATGGAGCCATACGTATGTCAAATGTAGAGATTATGCATGTTAGCCTAGGCTACTTACTCCCACAGTAAATGGTATATTGGATAATTGTGTTTTATAAGCAACCCAGTGTTTTAACATGGACTCACTGAAACATACCCTGAGCAAATGAGGTGCTGTGAGTGTTGCTACCTCAACCGGGGTCTGATGTGCTTCCTGGCTTTTGGCCTGGATGATGTGTTTGAATTCTTCATATCTTTGAAGAATAATTGTCTGCTGATCCATGGTAAAGTAGGCTGTTCATGCAGGGTTTCTCCATGTTTGCGATTGGTCAGACGCTGCAAACACCACCCCCTTTATGTGAGCGCGCAGTGATCAAGATTGGAAAACCCTGGGTTCAATTACCGAGTTGATAACCAGCTTCGCAGTACCGCTTATCAGGATTGCGAATGTCTGGGTAAGTCAACCCAGGTAAGTTAATCCAGCTTCGTAGTACAGGCCTCTGCTCTGTCCACTTGTTCGAGGACTTAAAAGACCTCTAATAAATCATTGTTGATGGCCATACTTTCACCAAGCCTGTTGTAAACTCACAGTGCACAAAAGTCTGATTTCAGAGAACAACATGTTGTCCTTGTTCCTAATAAATAAGGAAGATAGAAGAAAACTGACTGCAAAAGCTCCTTCTGGCTTTTCTCAGATTCTTTGTTTACAACCCAGCAAGAGTTTGTTTCACACATTAACCTTGTTTCAAGCCTACTCTATCAGGGGAAAAAACATACCCAGGCTACTTTTCACATAAAAAAAACAGCTGGTAGCTATCCTCCATTAGTCAACACGAATTATTTAACAGAAGAATAAAGTTTGATTACTCACTCCCACACTTTTCAAATAAAGTCTCCAGCCTGTTTCTAAAGCCCGGATTTTTTTATCCAATAATATCCCTGCAGCTCTTGACAGGATCCTAATAACTTACATAACTGTGAATTCACTACGATTATCACTGGCCAGAGAGAGATCACTTCGCTGAATCTGATCTTACATAACACAGCCCTCTACCCACTGTATTTTTATCTGGCGTAATCCATTAACAGCTACAGGGTGTAGTGTGTGGGAGGACTTTTGTCTAAATGGGTTTATTTATACTATTACTCGTTTAACCAAAACACTGGCGCTACACACGTCATGGATGAGTGAGTGCTGCATCGATTATGGCACGGGATGAACTCTAGTAACCCCGCTGTCTCGACGGGAGCGGAAAAAAAGAAAAAAAAACTATCCCCTCGCTGCGCCGCAAAACACCGCAACACTTTGCTAACTAGGCTGGTTTGCATGTTGCAATGTAATAAAGCGACCTCGGTGTCTCTTCTCGTGTATGTGTCAAGTTGGACACATGAAAAGAGACACACGCATAGCTGTTTAAATACATATATTGACATGTTGGTGCTGTGTGGAGATGATGATGAGCTGCATCGAGCAGGCAGCAGGCACAGCGCCAAGCATTCAAGCTAACGCACTCGGCTAGCTGTGAAGTTAGCCGCTGTCACCAAGCGAGCTCATTTCAACACAACAGGAAATTTAAAAAACATACAAACGACGCCATAACCTTAGCTAGCCACCACACATACTGACGTAATGGTTGATAGCTCAAACTATCTGAAGATTAGCTAAAGAAAAAGTACCTCCCCGCCCCCCCTCCTCTCTCTCTCTCTCTCTCTCTCTCAGCTACTAACGTTAAGTACTTCTGTAGCCTAGCTAGCAAGTAGCTGGCGTCCAGCCAAGACTAATAAGGAAAAGAGGCAACTTACATTTGAAGGACGATGTTTGCAATATATACAACGGTTTCGGGATGCTTTTCGGGTCGGATATCGACCATTTTAACTCGGCAACACCCGAGTTAACGGTCCTCTCGATGAAAGCGCCTCACACTCAAAGGATGCGGCCCGTCCGCTCATCTCACCCAGCAGCCATTACTCTAAGTACCGAGGAGGATGTACTGGGCATGCGCAGTGTGACCCATGGTGGTTAAACCCATACTGGAAATTAAAACTAGTTTGATCCCCTGTTGTTGTTGTTGTTGTTGTTGTTGTTGTTGTTGTTGTTGTTGTTGTTGTTGTTGTTGCACAGTACTTTAATCTTAATGAGGAATTATGGACCCTACTTAGCCTGGATATTTGGCTTCAGTCTTAAATGACTAGTTCAGCATTTTCCAGGTATGTCTTATAACAATAGTCAGACTCTTAACTGAATATTGAAACAAGGTTTTCTTGTCTTAATCATTCCTACTGTTTATACTGACCATTAAGAGATTTCCTTTAATGCACTTATAATGTAAGTGATGGGTTAGGGTTAGCCAACAAGCCTCCTTCTGTGCAAAAATGCATTTACACATGTTATGCTACTATGATGCTTCATCCATCCAAATTAGTCAAATTAAGTCGTATTGCAACATTACAGTCTTTTAGTGCCAACGTCCCTCTTTTTGTTACTATACTTTCACTACAGCCCAACAGGGAAGCACGGTCCCAGGAAACACATAGAGGGAATTTGAAGCTAAAAAAGATTGTAGTTATGGCAGATATCCACTTTAATAATAATGATGATAATAATAATAATAATAATAAGAAGAAGAAGAAGAAGAAGAAGAAGAAGAAGAAGAAGAAGAAGAAGAAGAAGAAGAAGGACATTTAATGACAATCCTGTCTAACTCAGACTGTTGAATCTTCATATAAGCTTCATGGAAATTTTTAGATGCATTTTTGCACAAAATAATTTTGGCCCCCCATCACTTACATTGAAAGTGCATTTGAAGGGGATCTTTTAACAGCCACTATAAACAGTAGGAGTGTTTACAGTTAGGAAAGACAGACTTGAAAAATTGCGAACCCATCCTTTAACCTCTGTGAACTGAGATTGTGATCAGAGTTTGGATAAGGTTTCAAATTCAGGTCGGGGTACTTGAGCTGTAATTTTGTGATATTGTAGCAGTTTTGGTGATATTGTAATTTTTTAAATTGACTTATGTAGTGTAAGTGTAAATATTTGTTGGGTATTCTGTATAAACTGTAATTTCTGCGGAGGGAATAGTGGATCCAAATAAACAACAAACAACAATTGATTAGAAATTATTTTAGTTAAAGTATAGTTTTCAGAAGCAGGTAGGATGATATTAATATTCTTCTTTAATATGAATCATGTTAAGGAATTTTAATCTGATCTGATCTGATGACAATGCCAGGCAGGTAAAATATGATCCCATCACATTTACTTGACTAGAGTTGGTATCTTTAAGTGCACAGACGCAAATCACTTCATTTTACTAGGATAATGCATTCAGTACCACTTTACAGGGAGTCATGGGTACATATAACACAAAAAACAATAAAATATACCAAGACTGTGCATCCTGTCAATCAAATGCACCGATTTGTAACACAGTGGTATTTATCTAGTGGACAACAGCGATGTAGAAAAAAATCATGTCATGTTATTTGCCCTGAATTCACTGATTTAATTCCAGACTGCAGGATCTATGTTGTTTCTAGTGTTTGAAATGTGTGATTTATCATAGAAAATGTATAAAACATAAAATAGGCCACACCAAATATTTTAGTGCTCAAAAGCTTTTCTTTTCTCTTTTTTTTTTGGCTTCACTAGATGTCATTATAAGGATTAAGCAAACAAAAAAGTTCATAATGATTTTCATTTAGAAAGGCTATGCACAAATTAAATGTATATTATCATTATTCTTATTCTTATTTTGTTATTCTTATTCTTATTCTTATTCTTATTCTTATTCTTATTCTTATTCTTATTCTTATTCTTATTCTTATTCTTATTCTTATTCTTAATAATGTAAAACGATTTTTCATCAGGCTGCAGTATAGCGTGGTCACTATGGTAACGAAGCTTTGCTACGTCACTACCGGTAGATTTCAGGACGCAAGGAAGAGCGGAGTGTGCGTCCCTCGATGAATGGAGCTGAACAGCAAACTTGATTCATTCATTCAACTTTTCGACGAGATTTGAGTGTTTGCCAAGCATTACATGTTAGCTTGCCCTATCAGGTAAGAATATACAAACCGTGTAGCTTAGTCAGCTAATGTTAGCTGGTTGGCTGGTTATCGTACATTGTTGCTAGCCTGTGTTAGCCATCTCATGCTAAAAATATCAACACCAGAGACTGTCACACTATGTTCTCTGATTAAGTGACATTTGACCGTTGTGTCTTAGATTAACCAGCCAAAACAACACACGCTTAACAGACGTGATGTCATGTTTTGCTCTCTGTGGTTCATTATTAGCTCCTTTCTGTGTTTTGCTTAAGCTACAGCCAGTTAAAGTGTGGTAACTACACCCTGACACCCCTCCTGTTACTCTGCCTGTTCTCCTCTCTTTTGCAAGGTGTGCATGTTTGTTACTGTAGCTGCCGGAAATATTTGCTTCAAAGTGTGTGCACTTGTCTGTGCGCCAGTGTGTGAAGAGCCCTTGTGAGCCATGTCAGTGTCAGTCATCATAAAGTGGGGAGGTCAGGAGTACTCCATCAGTTCTCTGTCTGAGGAGGACACAGTGATGGACCTGAAACAGTCCATTAAGAGCTTGACTGGGGTGCTGCCAGAGAGACAGAAACTACTGGGACTCAAGGTCAAAGGTGAGAGGGCATCAGTGGTTCCAGGTGCGTTGTAGTTGGGGGAGCTAGAGTAAATAATGCCATATGATATCCCAACTAGGCTGACAGGATATCAGGACTTTATTCACCTATGTACTTGTGCATTATTAAGTATATGTAAGAACCTCCTCCTGAGTGAAATAAACATTTGATCAAATAAATTCCCCAGGCCTTGGCTACATTAATTCATAATCATGATCAATTCAAACATGTCCATCTCTCAGCATGTTTGAGTGTCAGTTTTCCGCACCTGTCTGTAGTCTGCAAAACATTTATATTTTATTTAAGATTTCATGTTTTTTTGTTTGTTGGTTGGTTTTTTGTTCAGCTAAATTAATCTCCCTTTTCTCCTTCTGCTCCTTGTCTATGTGATTTCTGCCTCCAGGTAAACCTGCAGAGGATGAGATGAAACTGGGTACTCTGAAGCTGAAGCCTAACACAAAGATCATGATGATGGGTACCAGAGAGGAGAGCCTGGTAGGTGGCATGGTGACAGATGATATTAATTGACTTTAAAGATATCTGTCTGGGACCGTGACTGAAGAAACAGCTAACTGGTAATAAGTGCCTGATTTGAAAGAGTAACCTGAAAAGCATCACATTTTATTGCTGACTGGTTATTTACTCTGATTGACTGATCAGTTAGGTGATGATCATGCTAGCTGTTGGCTACAGTTTTGTCATTTTTGTGGGTTCACATGTTAGCTAACTAGCCAACTGTATGATTTGCTCTCTAACCGCTATTTTTGAGTATTTGCTTATGTTGTTATGTTAAAGGTTCCACTGGGCTTACTGGTACAATGACACTGTGTGTGTTTTGTTTTGTAAAGGAAGATGTTTTAGCCCCTCCCCCAGAGAATGACGATGTGGTCAATGATTTCGACATTGAAGAGGAGGTCATTGAAGTGGAGAACAGGTCAGATATTTGTATGTGTCTGTAAAGAAGTAATGTCAAATTTGTTAGAAGGAAGGGAATTATATTTGTGTGTGTATGTCTAAGAAATAATGTTGATCTATTTCTCTAGAGAGGAGAACCTGGCTAAAATAGCACGAAGAGTGAAAGACTATAAGGTGGAGGAACTGAACCCTCCCAGAGAAGGCAAAAGGCTTCTGGTGCTGGATGTGGACTACACACTGTTTGGTGAGTTACAGTGACACAAATCTAACTGGGACACAACTGATTGTATGGGTCAGTAAATCGTAGCATGCCTCTATTAACACTTTACTTTCACTGTAACTTTACACTACACAACATTTCCTTTAATATTGCATCTCAACCTTTTCTTCTCTCTGCGTGTACTCATGCAAATTGTATACAGAGTTGACATTTTGACAGATATAAAATATTGCCGGATAGATATAAATTCGGTATTTTTCTTACTGCTGTTTAGTCAGAACTACAGAATGCTTTGCAAAATAGAAAGAAATACATCATATCTATCCCCCAACATGGACACTGTTCATTGATGTCTGCATCCTGTGTATGTTTAGATCACAAGTCGTGTGCAGAAACGGGCCAAGAGCTGATGAGGCCGTACCTTCACGAGTTTCTGACGTCAGCCTATGAAGACTATGACATTGTGATCTGGTGTATGTAGCTTTTCTTCTTCTTCTTAATATGGTCTAAATTGGGAAAAATTGCATCGATTACAAGATACAGTGGTTGGTTAAATATTTCTCACTGCATTTCTTTTAAAGTGCAACATTTACAGTGTAGATACAAACAGGAGATATGGGGAGGGACAGTGGGGTATGACTTGTAACAAAGGTCCTGGGCTGGAATTGAACCGGGAATGTTGCAGTTACATTGTATGTATCTTAACCATTAGGCCTCTGGATACCTCCAGTACAACTGTATTCTTTATATATACTAAATGCATATCTTGTTGCCATTACTTGATTTTTATTTCCTCTGTGTGTTGATACCCAGCAATCAATCTGCTTATTAAAAATATATATTTCACAAATATAAATTCTCTCCTTAGCTGCTACAAGTATGAAGTGGATTGATGCCAAAATGAAGGTATGTGTTCCACTTGTGTTCTTTTTTTGTGTTGTCTTCAAATACAAAATCATTACCTGGTGTCACTGAACTGTTAGTGTCACTCTACTGTACCCTTTTTTGCCAAAAGGTGGCAGTGTTAATGTAACCTACAGTGTTTGGGTTCAGCGGGGAACAGAACAAAAACAAACTCTCTCTCTCTCTTTCTGTCTGTCTGTCTGTCTGTCTGTCTGTCTGTCTGTCTGTCTGTCTGTCTGTCTGTCTGTCTCTCTCTCTCTCTCTCTCTCTCTCTCTCTCTCTCTCACACACACACTGTGTATGTGTGTATAGGAGTTGGGAGTGACAGACAACCCTAACTACAAGATTACATTCATGCTGGACAGTGCAGCCATGATTACGGTACACACCCCTAAGAGAGGGGTTGTAGAGGTTGGTACACCCACAAAACATAATTAATAAAAAATGTTGGCCTATTTCACCTTTGTGATTGTGTATATTACTGAGGAAACAAATCTTTCACAGCTGGAGAAAGCATTTATATTTAGTTGTAGGGGTTTGTCTGGTTTGGTGTGGCTTTACCTTTGAATTGTGTATTGTGCCTTAATTTGTGATACCGTCTACTTTACCCGACAAGCATGTTGTCTAGCTCTGTCAGACAGTGAGGGCTGTTTCCTGTGTAATGTGGAGAGTTGCATGTACGTTGCATGCCATCCACATCTGCACATGTGACTTCATGTGGAGGGACACTGGAGTGCTAGTGATGACAGATCAGTTTGAGAAACAGCCATACAGAAATAACATGTCTCTACATGAAGTTATCGGCCGACTTTTGTTGCTCTGTGAGAAGGTGATTACACCGAATCAGCATGTTTGATGGTATGTGCACCTCCAGGTGAAGCCCTTGGGTGTGATATGGGGGAAGTATGAAGAGTTTTACAACAGGAAAAACACCATTATGTTTGACGACATCGGACGAAACTTCCTCATGAATCCACAGAACGGACTAAAGGTGGGCTGGCAGCAGCATGGTTGACATTTATTTCGACCTCCTCCCATTATTAATCACCATTGTCACTGTTATGCACACACTGTGCTGAAACTTATTTTGTGTATGATTGTATTTATATTAGATCCGCCCCTTCATGAAGGCCCATCTTAACAGGGAGAAGGACAGGGAGCTGTATAAACTGGCTCAGTACCTAAAAGAAATTGCAAAGCTTGACGAATTCACTGGACTCAACCACAAACACTGGGAGAGGTAGGCTCACATATATATGCCAATATAATACATATATTTATACCTATATACTATAGATCTAAGAACACACACGTTTTCCAAATCTATATAAATTCACCAGAATATGTCTGAAATATGAAATATGTACATCAGTATTGTGTGTGTGTGTGTGTGTGTGTAGGTACCTATCTAAGAGGCAGCACCACTGAGGAGGGACTGAATCCTGCAATAACGTGGGCTGGGCACTACTATCCCATCATCAAGTTCTCACACAGATACACACCAAGTTGGCTATTAAAAGTCCTTCATTTCAAACTGTAATACATGTCCTACACTAACCCTTAAAAGCTCAGGACTGAGATGGGCTTTCCAATTTATGTATTTGCATGTTCTCTGTCCCTCCCGAGCCTCTTACATTTTTTTCAAAATACTGTTTGCATTTACGTTAACAATGGCAGTTACTACCAGTCTAAGTGATTGATTGTGTGGCTGGGGTAAAAACACTACCCGCGCCAGAACCCCACGACCCAAGAACTTCGACATACCTACTTCAGTCAGATATCTAAGATGCGTATTGAAGTCCATATTTAGGATGGGGGGGGTGCACAGCATCTTTACATTAGCAAGTAAAAACAGATTCTAAATATTCATACCAAAATTGAATTAGATGGTGTTGAGAGCATTGGTCAAAGATAAGTCTAAGTCCTTGAGCATCATACAGATGCCTGCAACCTACACAACCTGACATGTAATAATATGCAAATAATCCTGAAAGCTGCTGTGAGATTAAGGGCAGATAAGATAGAGACTGGTTGTAGCTAAAATACTTCCATCAAAACAACTGACTGTCGTGAATGTTTTGATGGAAAACTTCCGTTATTTGTTGTTACTTGTTTACAGGGGGTCACTGGACACAGGCTGGTGGGTTGGGGGATGTTGTACATTTACATCCTATACACACATAGGTGGTCATTTGCAGAGAAATGTATTTGTGTTTTTCTGCACATTTAGTTGTTACATTTTGCCGCACACACTCGGACACGATTAAGGATTACTTGATTTTTTGTTTTTTTATGTGGAATTCGTTAGATTCTGTATTTTTGTTAACTTTTTATTGAACAAAGTGAGGATGAGGGATAATGACGAGGTTGCAAGAAACTGACAGCACAATTCATGCATTTTACTTTTTTTTTTGTAGAAACTAATGTGTCAGCACTTATTGTCAACGTTTATTTTAAGTTATGGATGAAGAAGGGGAGTGTCGGGGTGAGAGGAAGGAGGTGAACACCAAGTAGCACTTGAAACTCTTAGAAACATCAGGGATGTGGTTTCTCAGATTTTGTCAGGTTTACAGCTCTTACACTTTCAAATTCTTTTCATTTCTTGAGATCTACCTTTTTGTGTTTTCCTCATCACATCTCTGACATCCTGGCTGTAAATATGACAATAAACCTTTTTTTGTACCTAAATTGTCTGTGAAGTTCATTGTTCCATACATACGTAGTAGTAGTCTATGCTATATTTAAACATTTGATTACAATTTGTTTCACAATGTATTTGAAGTATACTCTTAGGTATTTGGAGCAATAATCAAAATCACAATATCAAATATTTACTATTTTCATTTTTATTTACTTTGCTTTTCAAATGATGTCAATTAATAAGTTACAAGTGGCACAGAGGCAAGAGTATTTGAATTCAATCAAATAATAATAATAATATTAATACAGTACATACAATATAGAAAACTCAAATGAATGAATTAAATAAATAAATAGTGTACACCCCCGCCTTTGGAACTCTCTCCCACCAGACATTTGCACTTCGGACTCTTTAAATAAAATGCATTATTATTATTATTATTATTACGTTAACATTCACCCACAAAACACTTTCTTTCATCCTTGTTTTCTTTCTTCTTTCTCCTCTCTGGCTGCAGTCCAGTGAAATAATTTAGCAAGACTCAGTTCTTTTATTCACCCTGGGGACAGGACAAGATGGATCAGATTAAATATCGGTGGTATGATTGATTTGGATTTTACTGAGATACCTCTTAAATAGTCCAAATGATATACTTACGTGCAGTGACTCCAGTGGCTCCATGGCCCGTGTGTGTACTTATCCTTAGCCCGCACACAGAAAATATACTTCTTGCTTCTAGCAGTGACCTCATACTTAGTTTCCTCAGTGGTGTTATGCTGCACAAGAGAAGAGGGACAAAGACAAAGATGTATGTCTGAGAAGAAGTCACCAAATATATTTTTTTACAATAGTTAATCTGATAAAAAGACATCTACATCACACATGTATTGATTACCATTAGGTAGTCTTCGCTGTTACAGGAATTGTCGTGATGGACCAACTTGACCTGGAAGTCCAGTCTGTAGTAGCTGTCGGGCTTTTCCCAGGAGTTAGGATAGTCCCAGCTGAACAACTTCCCATCACTGATTTTCAGGTTAGGGGGTTGTGCTGGGGTCGCTAAACAAAGGTGAGGAGGCAGAAGGGATGAGATGGAGACAGCTGAGCGGGGATACGGGGCAGCGTTCATTCATAATGAAATCATAAACTCTTACCAATCTCTCTCAAGTAGAATGCCTTTGTGTACATCTCTAGTCGAGAGTAGCTGTGTATGTAAACTGCGAGGAAGATGCGGTGTTGTTCCTCCTTGGATGGGCAGTTGGCATCCAGGCAGTGAACCCCTGATCCATCAGCGGACAGCTCACAGGTTATCTTTTCCAAATTACTGTATTCAAGGCAAACGGGATACACTATAATCCTTTGCCTCCTCATTAATATTAGTAGAATGAGTATCGTGTGACAGAATATTTTGTCCTCACCGTTCTGCCTTTACCAGGAGCACAGCGGCATTGGATCTGTGCTTTGTTCTTGTCCAGGTGCAGTGGAAGGAGCCTTTATAGTTGGGTGCTGAGCAGTGGATGTAACCTGAAGGAACAAAGAAACCCCTGTTATCACTCAGTGTCTCAGTGTCCCTCTTTTTGTTTTCAATGCTCTTATGAACAACTTATGCCTATCTTTCCTGTCTGAGCTCTTTTTCATGAAGTTCCCCAGCACTTACAGGTCATCGATAAATCAGTCATTAATATAACTACTGTGAACAACTGCAGAGAAGATTACTGGCTTCATACCAGCCTCTTCACCAAGAAACATTGCCTCATGGCACAAAACTGGCAGAACAAACAACGCTGACGCTTTCTTTAATTTTTCCTTTGTTCTTCCCCTCTTTCTTTGCTCCCTCCTCCTTCCATACTTCCTTCTTCCCTTCCTCCCTTCCTCCCTTCCTCCCTCCTTCCTTTCCATCCTTCCTCCCTCCTTCTTTCCTCCCTCCTTTCCTCCCTTCCTTTCTTCCTCCCTTCCTTCCTTCCTTCCCTCCCTCCTTCCTCCCTCGCTCGCTCCTTTCCTTCCTTCTTCCTTCCTCCCTTCATTCCTTCTTCCTTCCTCCTTTCCTTCCCTCCTTCCTTCCTCCCTCCCTTCCTTCCTTGACTCGAGGACAACAGGAGGGTTAAGAAGCAACAGGTTTGATGTGTTTTGAGCACTAACAATATGATGGGTGACATAGTGTGCTGTTCTCTTCATTCTTAATGTTCTTTTCTATGTTCTCCTTCATTTTGGTCCCTTTATCGAAATTGATGTGTCGTCTCATTCTTTTTTCCTCTTCCTGTGTCTTCTGCTTGCTACCATCACTCTACCTCTGGTCCTCGTTTTATCTCATTTCTTTTTCCACATGCCCTGCTGTTCATCTTATCTTTTGAGTGTTGTCTGGTATTGGACCAAATCCCACTACCCCTTCTTATCTTCCTCTCCCACTAATCTTTCTTTATCTCATCTATTCAGTGACATCTCTTCTGTCTTCTCCAGTGAAATGCCTTACGCCGGATCCAATTACACAACAAATCTTTATCTTTCTGTTTGTTTTTTTTCACGTGTGTCTTTCTTTGTTCTTCTCCTTCTTTCTAACTTCTCTCTCTTACGGCAATTTTTCCATCCCTTCCTCCATCTCTTATCTTACCGTCTTCAGGGGATTTTTCTTTCAGGATGACAGGCGTGTTGTCTGTGCCTAGTTGGATCATGATCACTGTGTGGTTGAGGAACTGTCCATCTGCACCGAGGTGACAAGTGTAGTTTCCACCATTCAAGTCTCGCACTGGAATCTTGACCTCGTTCCCCCGTAGAGCTGGATTAAGGTCTTCGCCTGAGAGGAAGACATGGGTAAAGTCATTTTTTATTTACAACTGTCCTTATAAACCTATCAATCAGAGGGATTGTATCCAAATATGAATGTTCATGTGTATCATGTCCATACTTTGTTGTTTACCTTTAAATATTTTAAATATTCTGTTTATGTTCTATATGAAGTTTATATGATTTCTAGATGTTTTTTTTTATACTTTGTTAATGCTGCTCATTACTGTTTATATTGTATATACACGGTCGCCCATAAAGTTGGAATAAAATATTGTTTAAAGATAAAGATATTCTGATAAAGATAAAGATAAAGATACATTCATTGATCCCACAGTGGGGAAAATGAATTGCTACAGCAGCTCAAAAAAATAGTGATATAGAAAAAAACAACAAACAAACAAAAACAAATATATAAAACAATAACATAAAAAACTAAATATAAAGACCCTAAAATGCAATTATAACACACACATACACACATATATATATATATATATACACACAACAATACAATTATAAACTAAGTAAAAGGACCTTAAAGTGTAATAAATGTGATTATAATGTGTATAACAATAATGTGATTTATTCTTGATAGATAAAGTTTAAATATTCTCTAAATTGTATTGATCAAACTCATTGCACCTGGTCAAAGGTGATTACTGATGTGTATAAATAGAAAATAAAAAGAGGAATGTGTCTGAAAACTAAATTATTCCAACTTTATGTGCAACTGTGTATTATAAGTGTAAAATATTATGTTTATACTGCTTTATATGTAGTTTATGTCACTCCTGTAAGTTTTTATGTATTCTATGATACTATGAGGCATACTTTGTGATATTTGGTTATAATACATTTTGACTTGACTTGGTAGTAAATTTAGTATCAGTAAACTTTTATATTACCGTTCCTCTTCCAAAACACAGGCTGGTTTTGATAAGCTTCTCCGCAGGTCAGGGTGACGTCCCCCCAGCCACCCACACTCTGAGGAACCCTCAGGACCAGAACTAGTTTAATCATAGACAGTAAGACACACACACACACACACACACACACACGCACACACACACACACACACACACACACACACACACACACACACACACACACACACACACACACACACACACACACACACACACACAATTTAATTAATATTTATATGAGATCAGGAGGAGGACAGTGGGAATGAAGCATGATATTTAGTAAAGAAGAAAGAGGAATAACTAACCATTATCCATTAGTGTCTCAACGTTTATTTGGTGGTTGTCAGAGGAGGCGCAGCACAGTGCCGCATGCAGGACTATAAGGAGCAATACATGCATCTGGAGGGAGAGACAATAAGGTAGTGTGACTGTCTCAATAACACCAATTAATGAAGTTGTACAGTAGTATAGTATCTACCAGTAGTGTGGTGGTATTTATGTGTACTGCTAGGCAAGGCAAGGCAAGGCAAGGCAAGGCAAGGCAGTTTTATTTATATAGCGCATTTCATACACAGTGGCAACTCAATGTGCTTTACATAAAACAAACATTTAACAGAAAAAATTGAAAAAAACATGGATTTGTGAATTTGAGAAATAAAAATAAAACCCAATAATAGTAAACACACATATTTAAGTAAAGCCTGTAAATAAGTCATTCCAGTACATGAGTGCTTATTTCTACTTGCCACTACTGATACTATAAGAAAATATATTTATGTTGGATGAGAAAAAAAATCTTAAAGTTCAAACACACTACTTGTAGATATAACCTGGATGATCGATTAATTTGTCATACTAGACTTTGAGTCAATTTCTCTTAAAAACAGGTGTTAATCTCAATACATTTAAAGAAAAAAACTGAACTGGAGAAGTAAAAGAAAGCAAGATAAAAGAAAATGAGTATATTAAATCTTACCTTGACAACAGGACTTGATCCACTATTTTCACAACTGAGCGCTGAGCTGATGAGCAACACAGGTGAGCTGTGAGCGTGTGTTTGGTTTTCTGTGTGCTCATGCATAACGCTCGTATTTATGTATGACAGAAGCAGAAGACTGAAACTTCCCAACCCAAAGAGGAACACGTGTCTGTGTGAGTGTTCCAATAATTACCTGGTAGTATAACAGCTGGTGATATCATAATCAATTTCATTAGTTGGGGGAAAAAAAGAGGAAATTTTACCATATTGTGAAACTGAGGAAAAGATCAACCTTATCCATCACAATGATGTGACATTTTTCATCTGACTCTTGATTCTTTCTATTCACTCAGTCAGGAGGAGGATTACCTAAATTGAAGACAAAAGTACAATTGATATTATATTGCATGTGTGTGATTGTGTGGCCACACTGACCATTGTTGGGGAAGTTAGAGCAACATAAGAGACAGAAACCTGGAACTGGAAACGTTAGTGCACATGACATTGTGCAACAGGTACCCTGGGAAATGGTCATGAGAGTTCTGAAGAACAAGAACAAAAAAACTAAAGTGATGACACCTCCATAGAAGTGAAAAGGGGAATGGAGTCCCATGAATGAAATAACAGAAAACAATGAAAAATCACAATTAGTAATTTGTATATCTTATACCATGTTGAAAAAAGTACCTTTATAAATGACACATTAGGGAAGTTACCTGTAGTGAACTATGATTTTTGATCTTTGAGTTTCCATTATTAATTTTTTTATCCGACTAACCTTTAACTATGTAAGTGATAGTCAGTACCATTTCCTGAGTATATGTCTGACCTACTGTAATTAAAGTCATAGAGGTTTCTTTCGATTCAGCATTGCTGTGTTTATGAAACAAGGTTCCAGATTACTGTCGGGGGTTGTTTTATGATTAAGAATCATTTTAATACTATTTGTACTTGCACATAGCTCAGAAAAGGTATGAACACTTTCCAACAAAAGTGAATGAATACGTCCCATTATGCTGTCACACTGAAAAGACCTGTGTGTTGTGTGACTCAGCAGGTGTCACAGGTATTTCCAGATAAAAGCCATTTACCTGTTTCATATTGCAGAGCGACTGAGGATCAGACTCTACCACAATGACCATATTTCGTATCCATTTCCCTTGTATGTCACTCACGTATAGTGTGACCTTTCATGTTTAATAATGTCAAGGTAGCCATTCACTCTTCTTCCTCTAAATCAATGCTCGTGTTTAGTTTACACAAGATTACGTAATTGAGGGAAAGACAGCCTGCGAGCAGGTGGACATGTTAAGTTCGTTCCTCATCCATCACTGGCTGTGATGTTTATTTGTTCCTTAAACTGGGAATGTCAACATCACCTCTGTCACTACCTCTGTGCATCATCATGTTTTTTTCAAGGAATTTTTCATGTTCTGTTTGAGTTGAATGAGTAGATTTCAAGAAGGAAATTGAAAGGAGGAAATCAAAGGAAAAGGGAAGTCAGATAAACCTCTAAATTAGCTGTAATACTACTGAGTAATATTTTCTTATTGTTTACATGGCAGCATCAACACACAAGAAGTAATAAGACATTGCAATTAAGAAATGCCTAAGATAGTCCTTTAAAAATAGTGTTGCCATGACATAGTTTGTTTACCAATGAGCACCAACAACATGTCCCTGCTCCTTTCCTGTTACAATGTTGTGTTAGAAGACCCCCCAACTGAACCAATATATTGATTATTATGATGTCATTCTGTAAAGGAACAGTTATGATATGTCTATAAGATATGTCTTTCGGTCTCTCCCGCTTTTATCTGTTGTTGGAACCTATTCACAATATGGATGGAAATCATAGCGTATCATACTGTTACAACCGTAGACTGTATATATAATGGACGTAACATCCGTGACGTCACCCATTGGTTTGTGGACTGCTGCTCAGAAGCCAATAGTATCGGATCTGAGCAGCGCCATCTTGAAAATTTCAGGTGCATGCTGGGTAAAAAACAAAAACGGATTCTACTTATATGGGCATCAGGAGGAGCAAGAAGCGCCCTCCTGAACCTGTGAACCAATCAACCTGTCAATCACGATGTAGCCACGCCCTAATGCATACCCTGCTTTATCGTCAAATATAAAATCAGGGAGGCCAAAATTTCACAAATGAACATCATACTGCATTGAAGAAGGCTTTAAACTAGCGATTGAGACCATAAACACATTTTGAAAACGTTTACTGAGGTTAGAAACCAATTGTGAAGTTGGTGAATTCTCCATTGAGACGGAAGTCCTTTTGACACCAAAACGGTCGCCCCCTGGTGGCCTTTTGATAGAATGCAGTTTTAAGTTACTTCCGCGTTGGCCTCATTTCAGAGGACCGGAACTCCCCACCTGGTTACAACACAACCAAAATGGTGATTTTAAAAATATGTGATATGTTGCAAAAAATCACCTTTATACATCCTGATATTTGTAAATATGTCCAAAAATGGGACAGTAATGTTTCAATACTAGGAATCAATCATATTAATTTACTGCCTTATAAAGTCCTTTCTTCATACATCTGAGATCAAATGTGCGACACACTACATAGTTTAACCTTTTTAATGATAATTATTATCCATTGATTAATCTCCCAGTGGAAGCCTGTAAGAAAATCACACTTTTAATCCCAAGACAACATATTGCTAAATATCGCCATGGATTCTGTCCCACCTCTACTTCATGACATTAAAACATTCGACGCAAACAATTAGACAGAGATCGAGGAATAGAAACAATGATCAATTTTAATTAAAAACATTTTATTTTTAATCAAAATATGCAACTGTGTTTCTGATGCCCATCCTTTTTGCCACATGAATAAGTGTGGTTGTGTCTTGATCATATATATGAACATCCACTCACGCACACACACACTTAAGTCACACACACACTTGCACACATAGGCTGACTACTTAATGTTTATTACATGATTGCTCTGATTGTTTTGTGAAGCAGCGTGAAATAAAGTGTCTAATCCAGCCACATCCAGTCATGTGTCCTGTGACTGTAACCTCTCAACAGGAGGGAGGACACATCTGTTTGCTAACTAGAAAATGCTAACCTTTCTTTACAGCTGTTAGCATACTGACTTAATCCACAAGTGACAAAGAGTTCTTGATTTGATTCACATATAATTAAAGATAATTGCCTGAATAAATGTCATGAGTGTTAAAGGACCAGTTTGTAAGATTTAATGGCATCTAGTGGAATGGACTTTGCAGGAATTTTAACTGAAGTTTTAATTAGTGTATAATCACCTGAAAATAAGAATCATTGCGTTTTCGTTAACTCAAAATGAGCCTTTTATATCTATATAGGGAGTGGGTCCTTTTCAATGTATCCCGCCATGTTTCTATAGGTATAGGGTATAGGAGGCCTTTCAGGAGTTTCGTCATTACCATGGGTTTTCCTACATGCTTGAAGGGAGAGGGTGAGGGCAGGGGTATCCTATTTGCAATATGCAACCTCACCGCCAAACGCAACTAAATCCTACACACTGGTCCTTTAAACTATCTTTATTCATTTCTTTCTGAACAGTCAGAGTGGAAATGTGCATAAAGAAAATGTATATATAACCCTGTAACCTTATAAACAGATTTCTGCTGAGCCAATGCTGCCAGAGAGCAGAACTTGAAAATGGAAACTGAAACACAGAAACATTCGAACAGCAGTGTAGCAAAGAAAAAACTTTTAAGCCATCCGACAAAGTTCTCTTTTGTTGTTTGGTTTCCATAGGAACAGTTAAAAAGACTTCAAAAAGGTCAAAATTTCAACGTGTAAAACCAAAGGGAAGAGTCTTTTCTCAATTCTCAAGAAGAGAAGAGAACAAACCAAAAGAGAAAAGACAGAATCAACTTTCATTCATTTTTTCTCCCTTGTTATCGTCCTTCTTTTATCCTGCCAGTCCACTGGTATGCCCACCTCCAGGCTGCCAGTTTGGGGGGAGTTAATTCTCCACTGGTGTGGGCTCTTGTGGCAGTGTGGCCACTCCCTCCACTGCATCTGGCCCAAAGGCCTCTGGTGTATGTCCTGGTGTTGATACCGGCTCTGGCGGTGGAGGCTGGCTGAGGATGACTTGCACTACATAGTCCCTGGAGATGTTGAGTTGGTCCAAGCGCAGCCTGTCTGTCAGCGGCCGACCTGAGAAAAACCAGCGTTGGGTGGCGGCAGGCACGCCCTCCTGACTTTGCAGACGACGCTTCATCATGCCCACTGTGTCTGAGGAACGGACCGCCAGCCGGAGGTCACGACCCGTGGAGAGCCGCAGCCGAAGCTGGCACTCCCCTCCTAAGCCAGGGTCTCCGCCGCTGCCTGTGGACGGGTCTGCGGCCCCGGAGTCTGGATCTGAACCATCAGGTTCGTCAGAGCGCTCTTCAATCATGTTGACGGGAGGCGAGAGGCAGTAGACTGGCAGCTGGTATCGATTCCCCAGTTCATCATAACATTCAGTCAGAGCTCCTGGAGGAATATGAAAAAGAGTCAGCACGCTTATTATTATTGTTAACAATAATATTATTATTATCATCATTATTAACATTAGCTTGGGCCATTATTCCTGTTCCTAGCATTAGCCTCTTCCGTTACTTCAGGATCCAACTTGCAGGAACATATGAATGTACTTACCATAGCTATAATGCTTCATAAATTCTGCTCAGTTATAAATGTAATCATATGTGGAACTGAACAGACAAGTACAAAAGTAACTGTGCTGAAATGACCATAAAAGTCGTTGTATGCTTGTACTGGTTTAAAAGGCTTTATCAGACACGTGTATACATACTGGAAGACCACCATAAATCACCATTCGTAGCAGGTCACTGCTTCCAGTAACTCATAACAAGGAAGTTCCAACACAAAGCAATTAACATCTCCAGTGAATATTTCAGGTAAAAAGTAAATTAATGTTGGTTTCAAATTTCAATAAGGTCAGGGACATTTGGCACATTTATTATACATAATACAAATGTCAAATGCTTAAACAATGTTTCTACTGAACATAAACCTGACCTATAACTCAAGTGGCTGTAGTAGGGCTAGGGGATATGATCCAAATCTCATATCTCGATATAGGTCATTTAATATCCTGATAACAATATATATCCCAATATAGCACATTTTACCCAACCCTCACCCGTCCATCCTTTGGGTGGATTAAATTAAATTACTCTTCTTGGCTTTTTACTCTGGTAGTTTTTATTGCACTTACAGTAACATAAAGAGTATAGTTGTCACCTTGAGTTTTTCACCTGTGATTTGCGTCACGATATAAACGATTGAGTAAAATATGAAATGGTAGATGTTTTTCTCTCGTCACACGATATATATATCATCATATTGCACAACCTTAAGCTGTAGTAAGGTCAAA
The DNA here is from genome assembly GCF_963691925.1 of Scomber scombrus. Classification (NCBI taxonomy): domain Eukaryota; kingdom Metazoa; phylum Chordata; class Actinopteri; order Scombriformes; family Scombridae; genus Scomber; species Scomber scombrus. The sequence continues at coordinate 25,132,338 of NC_084983.1, read as the reverse complement.
TGAATAATCAGAGTGAAAATAGGAGAAAAGGGAATGCCATGTGTCTGTTGGAGTAAATGACACTGTGTCACTGTTGACCAACTGTGATTCAGGCACTGTGTGCTGGTGGAGAGGAGGAAATAGGATGTAGTGCAAAGGGTCATTTCACTCCACAAACAGAAACTCAATACAGTGGCATTTGCAGGGGGGACCCCCGGGGTCCTCAAGGGGACTTTTAGAAAGGTCCCTCCTTATAATACTTTTAATGTCACTACTTTTCATACCTGAAAATACCAGGTATGTTTGCATTTCCCCGTTTTTTTTTACCCTTCAATTACTATAAAACAACCTTTTTCTAAAGATAGCAATGATGTTGCCCATCAGACATTCAGAACCACATCATTTAAGCCCGGGGTCAAAAATTCCCACAATACCGCGGGGTTGTCCTCGCCAGTCTTTTTGTAAACAACAACTAAAAAAAAGGTCACTTTACTGCTCGTGTCGTTTTACGATTATAAAATGAGGTATGAGTTATGACAGAGAGCGAGACTGAGATGAGTCATCAAAAGCCCACAATGTTGCCCTACTCTCTATATGACGGCTTGGTCAAGTGAGTATACTGCTCCTCAGGACACTGTTTACCAGAGAAAGTGTATGAGCGAGAGAAAGTCTGACTTATAAGTAATAAGTAGTAACAAGTGTACAACTTAAAACAACAGCACTGACCAAAAGACACTCAATGTGAAAATCTAATTATTTGTTCCCCAACAACAAACTTTATCCATACTGTGAAAAAACTTTTAAACAATATGTAGACAAACTCTTTCTGCTTATGGAACCAAATAATGTGCTGGCATACCATTACAGTGAGATAACTGGTATGTTTTTAAGGCATTAAAGCTCTCAACTTTTGTTTGGGACGTAGCCCAACTATCGTCAGAGGATATAGCACATCTAACTGTATTCAAGGGTGTCAATCTGCTTTTAGATTCAAAAAGTTTTAGTTCACTGACAATGTATAAACAGGATTTGGATATGAATCTCTATGTCTGTATATCTCACTGGCTTTTTCTTCTTCAGTTGGCTCTAACGTGGTGTTTATGTTTCCGCTGCAGAATGCTAATGGTTTCCAGGTGGTGCTAATGCATTTGTTGTAGGATTTCATTTTAAAACTTCAGATAGAAAAAAGCCTTGCAAGGAAGAATAAGCCCAGCACTAAATTAAAGAGATTCAATGTTAGGATCTAAGCAATAAAACATTTGTTTACATTGCTTACAAAATGCTGTTTGTCTTATAATGGTAGAAAATATAAGGGCCTTATAAGGAACAGTGAACAGGATGTTTTCATTTGTTGACCAGCAGCTGATGCAAATCATTCCCATTCTCTGCTTCCGAACAATCAAATGGAAACTGGAACAGTGAGAAGAAAAACATGGCAACAGAAAACCAAAAAAACAGGGAGGCCAACCTCTACCTTCGCTCTAACACAACAAGGGTGTGGTATACAGCTGTGAGTTGTGAAAATATTAAAGCGATCTGGCTGTTTTTTGTACTAGAGTGCTGGATGAGTGAAGCAGTGACATCAGGTCTGGGGAATCCACAGCTGCAGCTCAGCGGGATCTGATGTGACCTGGCCAAACTACTAAGAAGGAAATAAGCAGGACAAGACAGTAATCAAGTTCATGAAATGCCTGTCTGTTGGTAACTGCTATACTTAAATCTAATTTCTGTAAAGCTGTTTTACATCTTTGACACGTTCAGATTTAGTTTCATTGTTGGTTCCCCTCTGGGTTCCTGACCACTGTTACTGCAGAGGAAAGGTGTAGGCTACCAGCGAGCCCCTAAGAGACAGAAAGCAGTTGATGAAGTGGAAATAAATGATAATGCACAGTTAAGTTACCACTGTGATATTTATTGACTTAAATACAGTACTCACGATGCTGTGCCAGTGTGGTGAGGGATAACAGGTATAGGATCCTAATAAGAGCATGTTTGCTGAGAAGAAGTATTAAATTGGCACATTTGAACCACATTATGATATTTATTTTAGCACACTTCTTGCATGAAAGTGCGGAGAAGTATGTGAACCTGCCCCCATTGAACCTGCCTACATTTAACAAGGAAGTAATGACAATCAACTGTAGTTACATGACTCTGAGGTGATGTGAATTAGGTATTAAGAAAATGATACACATTCACAAATAGAAAGCCTGCTCAACAGCTAATAATTACTGTGTGAGCTCCTTGAATTGGAGACATGTCAGTTTTATCGATTTGTTCTATGTGAGTGCTCTCGACTGTGTTTTTTTCAACACGCACTATCTTTGGTATACTTTGTGAGTGATTACTTCATTAAATCCTGCTTTCAGAATACCATGGACACGCCCCTTCTCATATATTATTGATTCCTTCTGCAGTATATACCTCTTAATAGCTAAAGTCTAAACTCTCTAAAATGCAGTCTTGAAATCCACGTAGTCATTGAGATTCAGCATATTTAACCGTTTAACCCCCCTATCATATTTTATAGTTTGTATTCACAAAAAACTCAACTATTGTGTAAGTTAGAAACAAAGCATTCACCCAAACAGAAACAGTTGTTTGCGGTGCAGTTTACTTCCTGATTATGAAACTTCAGCTGATATTGAAACTGCAGAGGATGTATAGGAGACTTCCTGGAGAAGCTATACTACATCTTTTAGCTTCCCCAGTGGTTAATGCTGCTTTCTGGTGGCATGAATGTATGCCATGGCTCAGCACGGCCATTTCACAATTTTGCTTTACTCATTGAGGTCTTGTAGTGTCATAAATTAGTTAGCAAGAGAAACCGGGAAGATGTTCTGAAACTATCGACCACAACCAGGCTGAATAAATACGTAAGCAGCAATTCGGTTACTTTGAGGCAAGGAAATGTCACAAATCATACTCAAAATGGTCATTAATAGGGATACTTGATATTGACTTTTCTGCCGATATCCGATATTCTGATATTATCCAACTCTTAATTTCCGATACTGAAAATTACTCTGAAATACTGAAGCCTACAGAACAAACATCGGTTATAAAAACCCTATAATGATACTTCCCGATATTAAATTTTTAAGTAAATATCAGCCGATATTATCGGACATCCCTAGTCATTAACATACAGTACAGTAAAACTGCTGGTTGGAGAGAGATGCAGTCTGTCTGTGCAGGCCTTATGCACACTACTAGCCTTGCACATTATAATATTATTGGTTGCTCATATATTTTAAGTCCAGGCCATTGCTTGGTCATTATTAAAGTGCATTCTTGTCTCTTCCTCTGTTTTGCAATCCAACAACACTTTCCAAAACCGGTGTCAGGGTTGTTACGCAAATAACGTAATGTATTACACATTACTTATTACTTTTTTTTCTCTTTTTTTTTTTTTTTTTAAAGTAAGGCATTATTTTACTTATTTACTCCCTGTGGAAGGTAATCAATTACATTACTAGTTACATTATTTTTGGGTTACTCCTTAGCAACACCTGAGATGTCCTGTAAAAATAATATATCAACAAATAAAATGAGTCTTGGCCATAATAACATATCAAAATAAGAGACACCATTAGTTTACATATGAACTGCATCTCACAGGTCAAACACACTCAAACAAACTCACTTAGGTTGTTTGCTCACCAAACCATGGCTTTATAAGTAGACTAGTCCTGTTTATTTGACATGTTTATCATTAAAGCAGTGGTTAAACCTCATGGGGGGGGGGCCTCAGTGTCAATGAGTGCATGAAAAACACCTTCGATTAATTTTTTTGCGCCCAATTTATACATAATAATTGAAGAATTTATGTAATGCAAGTAACGACTTATTTGTTTGTTTAGTAAGTATAATGTGATTACTGAATGTATGAACGGTAACGTGTTACAGATAAATGCATTTACTGAATCCAAAACTGAAAATGAAAAAAGAAAATTAAAATGAAAACAAGCACAAAAAACAGAACTGCAACCTTCTGTAGGCGTTCACTCTCCAAAGAATTTCTCTACAGTTGAGTTCCTGAGTATAGTATGAATATGGGAAGTGGGAAGTGGGAAGAGGGAGTTGAAATTCTTAAGTCTGGCAATCACCAACTGCAGTAGTATACATAAAGTTCCCACAGCTGGTATTTCATTGGGAGTAAAAGAAGACACTGTCCGCCAAGTCTACCACTGTTTACATGGAGATGTGTGTTACCGTGCGGCAGTGTGATGCTGGCCCCATCGAGGATGGCCTGAGCCAGCAGGTGGTCATTGCTCTCAAAGGCACTGGCCGCAGCCCGCAGCGCATCCCAGATCTCCTTCCGGCCCTCGAATGCTGGCGCCGTATCCCAGAACTCATCTCTCTTGCTGCGCAGCTGGCCTTCAGTCATCGGGTAGTCACTTTTCCATTTAGGCCGCTCTCTCTTCAGGGGCTGGTTACGCCCTAGAGCCACTGAGAGGGAAGATGAGAGAGGAAAAGTAGAGATGGAGAGAAAAGAACGAAAGTGGAAGACGGGAGGGAGGGGGAGCAGATGAAGGGAGAATCAGAGTGCGGTTGAGGGGAAGTCGGAGGAAGTGAGAAAACAGAGAAGGGGTTAGATGGATAAGACGGAGAAAGGGGATCACCAAGATAACAAAACATTAGTCTTTTGTGATTGCTGATGTACACAATAAAGCTCAGATGACAGTTTAATCATTATACAATAATACGATGTAAGACTGAGCAGAAGTGAGTGAGGTGTTTCATCACTAAACCCAGCTAACAGTGCTCCATCTGCAGCAGAATGGCTGATGAATAACACCATCTGGATCGCAACGGAAGGGGACGACAGGTACAGGACAGTGTGTGTGCGTGCGTGTGTTTGTGCAACACGCGGACAGAGGAGAGGAGGGTGACGGATCAAGGTGTTGAGTTACACCTGCTGCTGGTACACGTGTACTCTGGTGATCACACAGCACAGTCTGACAACACCAACCTTCAACTGACTGTTTGTAGTAAATAAGATCTCTAACTGACTGACTGTCTATACTTACTTTGACTTATTCCTTATTTTGTAATGCATACACTGATCTAATTTACCTGTTATACCAAGAGCTGCACAAAAGAGCTCTTTCAACACATAATAAAGACACCTGAATATAATGCTTAGTGAATAAGAAATTATGTACATTAAAATACCCTAATATATCTGCATTAGCCTGTTTTGTAACTCATTTGTCTGCCCATAATTTACCTTAAAACAGTATAGCGCCATTGGCTGTCTTTCAGTAACTCTCAGAAATCCTTAGGGATGTATGTATGTGGGCCAGTTTGTGCAAAAGACAGTTTACACTAAAATATCATCACGCTGGAACCAGTTAAACTCAGTCGGGTCACCTGCTTCAGTGACTTTACATGTTTTCTGGTCTAATGGTATTGTCTCTGTCATCATGATCAAGCAGGGTGTCATGTAACAGCTGCATCTGTTTTAACAGCAAAGCCTCTTGTAACGGCACATAGTCTTTTACAAGGCGGACATACATTCCAGGAAACCAGGCTGTATCTCAGCATCTCTACTGTTAAATGCTCAGTCAACCCGGCTCTATCTCTCAATCTGTTATTAAAATAACTCGCTGGTCGGTGGTGGAATCCTTTTTAAGACCAGAGAACTGGGAAACTAGTTGTGTACAGCATCTCAGCTTGATAAAGATGCCGACAGAGCGGGCATCCTGGTGGCTTAGGATAATCGTTAGAGACAGATGCACACTATGTGGAACAGCCTGGGTTTTTGAATGACACAGCCCTCTCTTGTCCCCCATGTTTCCTGTCTGTGTCTCCACGTACTGACAGCAACAGTATGCCAGTTTACTGCAACTAATTTTTGTTTTGTTTTTTTGTTACTGATTAATCTGCTGGTTATTTTTTCTCAATTAATTGAACATTTATTTTGGTCTATCATATGTCAGAAAATGCCATTTCCTACAGCCCAAGATGCAACCTCTTTTGTCCCTAACAACAGTCCACAACCCAAATATATTCAGTTTAAAATTACAGAGGACTAAAGAAACCTGAAAATATTCACATTTGAAAGCTGGAATCAGAGAATTTTGGCATTTTTTATTAAAAGTAAAGAAAAAAAGACTAGATGAAAATACAGATAATGATTTTAGGTAGTCAAATCATTGTAATATCAATATATAAGCCAATATTCTTATATATACAGAATTTATGAACACACACATGCTTTGCAATGATCCATCAAATGTGGTTTTCAAACAACTGTGATAAAGATATGATTTATAACTAATCGATTATTTTCAAAAGTTACTGATCATCAAAAAATAAGTGATGCTCTTTTATCTTGTTTCCATCCACAAAGCCTTCAGTTTGCATTGCATGAAATACTGTTTACAGCTCTATTGCTGCACCTGATCTTCTCTGTTAACAGTCGATGGACAGGATGGTGGTTATTTGCTCACAAAACATAAACCGCAGTCTGTGAGTTGCACTGTTAAAAACACACTTCCCTTTTTATCGCCACCCTTCAAGTTTGGACACCTCCTCCTCCCCCCTCTCTCTCTCTCCCCCAACACTTTGCAGCACGAACGCAGAAAAAAGCTCCACCACTTCGCTTATGCAAACAGTCAATATAAACACAATGCATTAAGTGGGATTAAGTGCAGCATGTAGTAAACACGCGTTAAATCATAAGTAGAGTCAGGACATCACTTAAATCAGACTGTATGACTCCTACTCCTGCCCCCCCCCCCTCCACCTGCATGCCATTGCCGTCTGTGACCCATATTTGTTATGCAGAAAAAGCTAGCAGGCTAACTAGGCTACATTTTAGCCGGCTAGCTCAGTCAACGCCACAGAACAAAGGGAGGCAGCGACGCACTGAGCATATTTCCCACTTTGTAAAGTAGCGAGCAGACCAGGCGCCACTTCTCGCTTCGAGGCCCGCCGCGAACAGGGAGAGACCGGGGCGTGCTGCCGTGTCTGTCCCTGGCTCTGTCTGGCTCTGAAATAAAGGGAAGGGAAGCAGACCTACAGCCAGGACAACATGCAGAGAGCTCAGAGGAAGCCCCCCTCCCCCCTTCACCTAAAAAAAAGCCAACCTTGTAGACAGTGAAATACACTAATAAACCCTGTAAGTTACCTCCAGTTCCGTCCGAGTTTTCGTTTAAGCTGCCCGAAGAGTCGTGGTGGCTCCCCACACAGCCACCCATGGGTGTTTCGGCAGAGCAGCCCGGGCTGGGTAGCTCACCCCCCGGCCCACAGCTAGAGCTACATCTACTAGCCCCTCTCTCTCGTCTCTCTCTCTCTCCTCCCCCCTCCCCTTCCCTTCTTTCTTTCTTTCCTTCCTACCTTCCTTCCTTCCTACCTTCCTTCCTTCCTTTCCTCAACCCTCGTTTCCTCCCCTTTCTCCCTTCCTTTCCTCCTTCCTCGCTTCCTTCCTCCCTCCCTCTTCCTCTCAGCCCTAGCGAGGGGCTGTCGGCATCATCATCACCCTTATCTGTGAGGAAGGCGGAGAGAGAGAGAGAGAGAAAGAGGGGAAAAAAAGACAGCGATGCTCACGTCGTTACAAGGTGACCGAAAGAGGAATTAAAGAGAGAAAGAAGACAGAGAGAGAGAGAGAGAGGAGGAGGGAGGGGAGGGGGGGGGCAAGGGAGCACAAAGGAATACACTGTAAAAAAAGAAAAAAGGATGCTGTCTTCTTTGGGCTCAGTTTGCTTCAGAATGTGTGGATGATAATGTATTTTGACAAGTGCCATCATGTTTTGAAAGAAGCTGTTTCCTGAACTGAAGAAGACTCATCATCATCATCATAGCCTTGAATGTCAAGGAAGCCCAGATTTTACAAACAGGGGGATTTTCTTTTTCTTTTTCTATTCAGCTCTATTTTATTCTGCTCCATAGCCTACTTTAATCTCAGGATTTCAGTGGTTAGGCTATCATTACATGTTGGTTCAAACAAGCACAAACGTTTCATTCATTGCAGAAAAAGATGCAAATTCACTACAGAGACCAACACATTATTATGTTCTAATGTTATGTTATTTTGTTTAATATTATATCTATTAGTTTCATTGGTTCAAACAAACAGGCTTTTAATGTATTGCAGCTACATTTTACATTTCAGATTTTACAGTAAGGTAGTGATATTAGTAGTTTACTGGTTCATACACACACATTAAATGTATTGCAGATAAAAAATTAAATTTTATAACACAGAGTGAAATGATTTGATTCTACTCTACATTTCAGTGGTTAGGCTATACTTTGTTGGTTCAAACAAGCACAAACACTACATTCATTGCATACAAAGAAAAGACAATAATTCTATTCTATTCTATTCTAGTATTATAACACTCTTGTATTTAGTGGTTAGATTGTCAGTAGGCCTAGTTTTACTGGTTCAAACAAACAGGCTTTAAATTTAATGCTGCTACATTTTACATTTCAGATTTTAGTAAAAGGTATCCTATTATTGTTCTGTTCTGTTCTATTCTATTCTATTCTATTTCAATCTCTTGCATTCAGTGGTTAGACTATCAGTAGTTTATTGGTTCATGCAAACACACACACTTTAAATTTATTAGAGAAAAAAATCAGATTTTACAACTAATGTAATTATTCTATTCTATTCTATTCCATTCCATTCTATTCCATTCCATTCCATTCCATTCCATTCCATTCTATTCTATTCTATTCTATTCCATTCCATTCCATTCCATTCTATTCTATTCTATTCTATTATATTCTATTCTATTCTATTCTATTCTATTCCATTCCATTCCATTCTATTCTATTCTATTCTATTCCAGTGTCAGAATCTCACTGTAGTTTTATTGGTTCAAACAGGCTTTAAATGTATTGCAGCTAGAGATCGGGTTTCAGAGCAATGTAGTGACCGGTAGCCAAAGCATTGTACTATCTATTCTATTCTATTCTCTCTTGCACAGTAGTCTTTCATTGATTGATTTGGCCATTTTTTAGGTTTTAACATGCACAAAATCGGTTTATCAGATTTTGAAACACAGAGTGAAATGAAATTCTTAGTCTATTGTACTATATTCCATCCGATTCTATTCTATTCCAGGATTTCAGTGGTTAAACCATCAGTGTAGGTTCAAATAAACACATACTTTAAATGTATTGCACTTAAAGATATGATTTTATGACACATAGTACAATGTAGTTGTAGTTTTTGTGTTTTCTTTTCTATTCTATTTTGTCATATTCTTTGCTCTACACTTCTAGTATGTAATGATCCACAAAACATTGTGTTGTAATCTTCTCTGCTCTTTTTGTCTCAGCAGTTCTACTCGCTCCTTGTCTGCAATGAATTCTGCAATGTTACACCAGATGAACGCACTCCTGCCTGGTCACTATCTTTAGGACGGTCCTGAAGAGACTTAAGTGTAATTTGACACACTCACACACACACACACACACACACACACACACACACACACACACACACACACACACACACACACACACACACACACACACACACACACACACACACACACACACACACACATAGTCACTCTCATGTCCCAAGTACACACACATACACAATAGCAACAGGATAGCGAGGGTAATTTTACAACAAAGCTGTCTGGAATTACAATGATTTCCTATTGGTAGGAACAAAAAGAAGGCATGTTTGTGCAGGACAGAGCTTACTTAGAAACTAATTTTCTGATTGAGTGCATGACGTAATATGATACCCAAGCCATGGTAATACTCTGTCAAGTGTCAGAGTAGGCTATGACACTTGACATCTCATGACCTACTCTGCAATCAAGGTAACCGCAGGAGATTCTGCAAACTCTATACATTAGCCTATAGGCCTATACTCCTGTTCAGGATGCACATGACAAAATACCGCCTTTTACATCTGTAACCTGAGGAAAGTGACTTTATTTAGGATCAAAGAGTGATTTTTTATCGAGATTACTGAGGCTATGAAACTTTACATTTTGCAAGACCCACAGTGGGCCTCGTGCAAGAACTACTAATATGAACAGATTAATTCTTAAAATGCACATTTGAGTGATTAAAGAACATTTGTGGCATTCATCAATTTTCTCACATTTAGAATTTTCCAGACCTATCGGACGAGTCATGAATAGATCATCTCTGCCTTTCTTCTGCCAATTTACTGAATGGTTATTTGAGATTTTATTATTTTTATTGGCATGTTTTGGCACAGCAACTTCAACATTTCAGTAGCTGTTGTTGTTGAAACCTCCCTCACTGCCTCCGCTGCCTCCGTGTCTCTCTGCAGCTCTCTGTCCCGTATCATTTTGTGTTGACAGTGTAACATCACCTGTAGACTATAATATTCTGCTCTGATATCTCTCTGAATGTCACATCCCTTGATTGGAGTACCTTGCTTTAGAAATACTTTTTTTTATCTACCAAAACATTCCCTCTTTATTTCTACCATACTGCAGAGCTGCTGTGATGACACATCGTTGGCTGCTGGATTCATATTTTTTTTTATTGTTTTGGGTCTCTGACAACCGACACTCCTAAACTGTTTTTATCTGCTGATTTCTGAAAGTAGGACTTGATGCTGCGCAGAGTTTTTTTTCTTTCTGAAGTTTTTTGTGGACGAACGGACAGATGGACAGACAGACCTACATACAGAGATAGATAGATAGATAGATCTATACAATCTCTTGTTAAAAGAATTGTATTATTTTCACCCACCCAAATATACAGACAAAAACAATAAATCTCAAGCATACCCAGAAGCACACAGACACACACGTACAGACAAGAAGACAGAACTAATTAAATTGACGACAAAAAAAAGAAAGAAATAAACAATAAAACAATGAAAAGACAGATCAACCATAATCTTAACTATACTGACCTCCATCTTTCCTACTGAAGAAGCTTTTTGACGAGCATCAAAAAATCTAAAGCAAGTAAAGTTGCCTTTCACTCAGCCTTTCTAGAATGCTGTGACCCAGATGACTGAGAATTTGAACAGATATAGTGACCTCTAGTGCCTTTGTTTTATCCAACAAGAGAATATATTACAGACAGAAATGGCAGAATTGACACAAACTTATAGTTAAAGCCTGTTGTTAGTAGGACAAGTTTGATGGCACTCAGAGAAGCTCTGTGTTGAAGAATAAATATCTTTTACAGCTTTTGCAGCGCACATGTAGTCAGAAACATGTCACAGAAGTTGAAGCCATCAGATCAGATCAAATGTAGCATAATAATCTTTTAAACCTGTTTTGATGTCCTGTAATTCATTTGGAAAATACCTTTACATGATGAAACATTTTAGTTCTGAAGTAACATTTGATCTGTCACTGATACATATTTGCAGTCTTGTGTTGGTACATGGCTCAGTCAGAAGATGGTGCTGCAGAGTTTGAACTGCAGACTGTGGTGCCCTGTTGAAACCAAATGTATGTGCTAAATGTGTCTGTGAGAGACCGGTAGAGTGAGAAAATGTCAGAGAGACACCAACTAAGCTTTTGTTTGTGTGTGGTGGGGGCTTAAAGGTCTGGGGAAACCATGTTCCAAAGATGCATGGTCATTTTCCAACACTATCTCTATTGGTTTGTTCTCTATTTTCCTTTTTGGGGTTTTTTTTTGGTTGGTACATGAATAAAACATATTATTCCAGCTATAATTTAAGTACATTAAAGCCTACGAGCATATTTTTGCTGGTCCTGCTGTCTGATGTCGACCATACACTGTAGCACTTCTGTTGATACATTTGGCAGCACTTGCATGTGCTTTAGAAAAAAAAGAAAGAAAAATGGCTTGCAGGCTTAAAACAAGAGAGCAGAAAATTGCAAAAAGCTACGCTCATTCTAGTCACTGAGCCAGTAATTGGTCAGCTGCCTGTCTCCTCTCATGGCACCAAACCATACACATAGCTCCTGGTTTTTTTAATCCGGAAACAAGACAGATTTTTTAGTTCTTCCGACATTGACCAGCAGTCGTTGCTTTCCGTGGACTCTTGAAGTTGACTCCCCTGGCATTTGTCTTTAATCTTTATCTCTGTTGCTTCTTTCATTATCCACAGCCTTTCTTCTCCTATTTGTCTTCTCAAGTAGCCTCTCGTCCTTCCTCCTCTTTCATCTAACCAGCAGAACAGCTGACACAGGGGTTAATAGGCTTGTCATTGATTTATTCTTAACTGCCAGGTCCTCGCATTGGCCCAAAATCTGCAGCCTCACATCTGCCCTATTATCTATCTGATGCTGTGGTTCCAATTGTCTGACCATTTGAAGATGTTCAACTACCCCATCTGTGTGGGAGATAGAGCATCAAGTAGATCTATTGATTTACATTTATCTGTCAAGTACTGATCCCCTCCCCAACCTAGACCTGTAACTGCTGAATGTATTTGATGATGACTGGAGGGAATGGGTTTAAAAGCTCCAAACAGCCCCGTCCCCATTCGCATCCAGCTGTGTGTGAAGGAGGCTGACAGAAGGCGCACACTTGATTGTTCTTTCATTGATTTGCTATTTTCTGCATTGTCAGAGCCAACTGCAACCCCCCTAACTGATTCCCTTCTCTGTCACACTTCCCTGATAACAAAAAGAGGGAGGGGGACAGGGCGCAGTGGGAGAGGGGGAAGAAGAGGACAAAATGGATGGAAGTCTAACATTTAGAACGAGCAAAAGGGAAGCAGAGGGAATACAAGACAGCCAGGTTTTAAGAAATCCAGGTCAAGTTGACCCTGAGGCTAAAAGTGGCATCTAGCTCAAGATGTTCTTTTTTTACTCTATACATCTTTTTATACTCTATACATTGGTCTGTGGGCATTACAATGTTCAACCTTCTGTCACTTAATTTAGTTTTTTTCACTGACAACATTTGCGTTATTACCTGTATTACATTAAAAAACTTAGAAAGAATATTCAAAATGCACAAATGTGTCTATGAGAATTGGGTGACAAAAAATTGCTTCTTTTTAGCACATACTATAGATGTACTTTGGCCATATTGGTGAAAGGCCGTGCAAAATTTACATATGAAACTTTAAGAGAATGAAGAACAAATGTGGTGGTTTCTTTAAAAAAACTCTACAGTATGTGTAGCTGATAAATGATCCTCTAATACCATCCTGTCTGTGATGCATGGAGGCAGCATCATGTTGTTGGGGGTCGGCTCTTCAGGTGCGGAGCCAAGGAGACTTTTAAGGTTACAGGGCGAACAATGACTAAAGCCAAATGCAGGATGGATCTCAAGGCTAACCTGCTCATGAAAGCCAAAGACTTTTAACTGCAGCAAAAATTTATGTTCTAACAGGACAATGATTTTAACATCCAATAAATTCAACATGCACTGGCTTTTGGACAAGAATGTACAAGTCCTTGAGTCTCAGCCCAGACTTGAGTCCCTCTGAAAATCTATGGACTGACTAGTCACTGAGATGCACGAGCTGTTAATGGACACTCCCTTTTAATTTTGAACTGGGACAAATCTGTAAGGAATGATGGGAGTATCCTGAAAGGCAGCTGTGCATAATCTGACACAGAAGAATTAAAGATGTTTTCATTGCTAAAACAAAAGAGCTTTATGAAAAGTATTGTAGACTTGTATAACATTTTAGCTTTGTAATGGACGTCTTTGTATATTATATAAATAGCTTTAAACTCAAGGTGCCGCACTACAAAATGCAAAAGGAGCTCAACAGTTTGGTGTATTCTTTCTATGGGTGATATGACATAGTGTAATAGATGCCCAGGAACTCTACATTATCAGCATTATTATCAACAAGGGCAGTAGCCCTTAGTCATGAGACCATAACAGATGTCTGGTTTGGAGAACCTCAGGACTAGTACATCAACACAACCATAATTAAACCTTATATTACAATAATTACAGCCGCTGAAAGGTATGTGTTTGACTCCACTTTTACAATAAGAGAGAGACAGAGAGAGAGACAGAGAGACAGAGACAGAGAGAGAGAGAGAGAGAGAGAGAGAGGGAGAGAGAGAGAGAGAGAGAAAGAAAGAGAAAGAAAGAGAGAGAGAGACACAGAGACAGAGAGAGAGAGAGAGAGAGAGAGAGAGAGAGAGAGAGAGAGAGAGAGAGAGAGAGAGACAGAGACAGAGACAGAGACAGAGACAGAGACAGAGACAGAGAGAAAGAAAGAGAGAGAGAGAAAGAGAGAGAGAGAGAGTGGTGGGAGATGGTTAAGTTGGAGCTGACATGCTCTTACTAATTTTGGGCATTACTGCTGCGTACTGGTGGCTTCGTATATCTTATCATTCCAAAGTCTGTCTAATTCTCTCTTGCTCTCTCTCTCTCTCTCTCTCTCTCTCTCTCTCTCTCTCTCTCTCTCTCTCTCTCTCTCTCTCTCTCTCTCTCTCTCTCTCTCTCTCTGTGTGTGTGTGTGTGCACAAAGCAAAGCCCACACACAGACCTGACTTGTTATGGTAAAGCTCAGTTATACAAAGTTGTGTTAGCCTGCTGAACGTTTCTCACACCATCTACTGCGTATACTGCATATACTCTGCATATACTCTGCAGCTACAGTTATAATCTCTCTTGTTGTAAACTTTTACACCGATATATAACACTCCTCTTAGTGTAACCTCACAACTACTGTATGATTGATGCCCAAGAAAAATCTTGGTTACATAACTTTGCTGTTGTACCTTGTGATTTAGGAGAGTGAGGTAAGTGATGAACTCAACAATGAAATTCTACCCTAAACTGTTTTAAAGGTTATTTGTGTTTGATCTTCTTCAGTGATTAGATTTTCTGTCAGTTGGTCAGTGCATCAGTTTGGTCCAGACGAAAACTTCTCAACAACTATTTGATGGGATTTCCATGAAATTCATTTAAAACTTTTATGACCACTGGAGGTGGCTCACTGACTTAGGTGATGCCCTGACTCAAAATTGTATTTATTTAGTGAAATATCTCCCACAAAGTAAATCTTAATTACTTTGGAGATCCCCTGACTTTTTCTCTAGTGCCACCATGTAGCCTGTTGTGTTTTTTTTATTATTTGCTTGTAATATAGAAAATGTGTCTCAAAGTTGAAAATAGTTTTAATGAGGTAAAGTGTGTCATACAGACTCCTATTGGCTGGTTGCTATGACAGATAGCATGAAGTGGCTCTGTTGTTATACAGGAACATCACCAAGTGGAATGCAAAAAGGAGGGGGGCTGTGATATGCTGCCCCCTGTTTGTTTGGATCAGTAGGCCAGTTCTTACACACTGAACCTTTATAGTAAAGTCTTGGTTTGAAGCAATATTGCACAGTAACATTTGCAGAAAAACTGACATGGACATTTATATACTGTATATGCATTTATGTATATAAAAGATTATGATCATGAAAATTAAATTACATTCTTTAAAAACGGAAATATTTCAAAATGTTTTATTGTTGGCACAGGTGGTATAGATTTTTGCACATAGAGGGTGTTCTGGGCTTTTAGGATTTTAAAGTCACCAAAGGGGTCAATTCAAGGTAATGTATAACTAAACTAATAAATCAAACCTATTGATTCCCAGGAAACCAACATGGTGGTTGCCAAACATAGCCCTTCCTATAGTGGAGGGCAGCTTCTGTAGGACTATAAAGAATAACAAATAGTGTTGAAGAGGAAGTATTAGAAAAGCACAACATAGAGGAAATGGAGGATAGGCACTTGTGACATTTCTCATGCAAAGGCAATGCCACCTTCCCCACATGCCAACCACAGCAGTCACATCAACAGAGTATTCTGAACTTTGCCCTGGTGAGTCTGCAGTCTCACAGTCAGTTTCACAAGGGGACAAAGAGAGAAGGTGCAACTTCTGCACATAAAAAAGGGAAACGTCATGTAAAAGTCTGTGTTCAATTTGCAAAACAGGTTGTTTTGTATGGTTTTAATTATTTTAATGAAATCTACCATTCAAAAAATGGTGTTGCATTCTTCACTTTTAATACAATCCGTAGAGATAATTCTGGCTGTTATGTTCCCTCTTTTCATTTTTAAGAACATTTGTCATTTAAATTTTGGTATACTAATTATAAAGGTTTAGATGACCAAACATGACTGGCTCGATACTCTGTAGGGTCAGGATGTGAACAGTATGTAAATGTCAAAGCTGTTTGTGTTCTTTCAGTTTGTCAGATAAAACCTTATGCATCGTCAACCTCAGAAGCCACAGTGTGCACTTCAAATGTGGATTCAATAGCCCATGTTGCAGAGATGAATCTGCTGTAGCGGATAAATGTGGTTTTACAAGGACACAGCTGTAATCATAGCTTGGCTATTCACAATCTTAAACAGACATTAACTTTAGTCAGTTTTTTGTGGTTGCTCAACTTTTGCAGCAATGACCCACATGATCATAAGAGATTCCATTGAGATCAGCAAAGCTTCAGACACTACCAGCAAGAAGGGTTGTATATTATTTTCACATAATACAAACTGAACATAAATAGTAATATTGCTTATCTTGATGATGACTGAGCAGCCTCAAACATTTCATATAATTTGTTTTTCTGTAATAGCAGCCTGGTTTTTAAATGAAAAGGGAAGAATATAGATAGGAAGTAACAGAAATAAAACTCAGTGCATTTGTGAATAAGGAGTAAGGCATGTATAATATAGACAGTGGGAAAATGTTACAAAAACAAAACCTTGGACAGGCAGCTTTATGAAATGTCAGGGATCAAAATGCCTTCATCATCCTGTGTTTCCTTCCTTAAGAGCAACCTTTCTACTAACCTGTTTGTGCTCTGTCTCCACAAGTGTCCTCTGTAATAAGCAGCGCAGTTTGGTTGTGGAAAAATCCAGCAGGGCTTGGCAGAGCTTAAAGGGCAATTAGCAACGTAATGAAATAAACCAGTGAAGTCTTCTGTTTGACATGGGGAGGATTAAATAGGTGTTTTTAGGAATTGTACTTGCAATTTCAATGTGCTTTCTTGAGATCTGATTTACATGACTCTCACTGGTGATATCATCATATCAACATCAGATAACAACATAAAGAACAATCAATCACTAACATAATTATCAAGATAACATCATACATCAGAATCAAAATCATTAAATGCACATTCTACACAGGAATTTTACTTGGTGATACAGCACGGTGAGACAATAAAAAACCAAAGGAAGACATGGAAGAGCACACAAAGCTTAGGTAAAACAAAAACAAGAGTACAGCATAATAGAATAATATAACCATCTGTTTCCTGGCCTGTGAGCTGCCTGGCAGTTTGTGCGATGCGTTCAAGTCTGAGTTTGATGTGGGCAGTGGATGCGGGGTACCACGCAGTGAAGGAGGAGGTGAGGACACTCTCGCTGGTGAGAATTGGGTGCTAACTTTCAAGGAGGTGGTCAACTTCTGGAGCAGTCTGAGGAAGAACATCTTCTGGTTAGCTTACTTGATGACATTAGATGAGTGTGTCTCCCATTCCAGGTGATGCTGGTATCCAGAAACTAACATACTGTACCGCCTTTACGGCTGCATTGTTGATGAGTAGTAGGTAATGTTATGGTGGGTGGTTCGGAAAGTCCATGACCATCTCCACTGTCTTGTTGACCTGGGTCGTTTTCTCTACACCATGATGCATAAGCATAATCACAGTGTTATTCTACTTACTCCATGGTAGATAATTGATTATCACCATAATGTAAACATAACATCAATGTAACACTTTCTCACATTAAGTAACATTCTCATACTAACATTTGTGTTTACTAAAAGAGAAAGTATAATTACAGTTCTTCACATACCCATTTATCTGTGATCGCTGTAATAATTGTTACAATGGAGGTTTCTTTAGGTAATTGATACTGATATAAGTAATTATATTGTATTGTTTAAACCATACTATTCACTAAGACGTTCTTGTTTAAGTTTTTAACACTAATTTTCTCACTTTCATGCTCTGTGTGCTTTCAGGAGACACAGAGGGGGAAGTCAGGAATGTGCAGTGTCTTTTAATTTATGACGGCGGTCTGTGTGACTCTAATCTGATGGAAGAAGTCGCTCCGATAAGTTATGACGTCCGAAGGAGACACCAAAAATCTGTCTTTCGTTACTTTTATGTAGTTCTTGTCACTTTTGGTCGCTCCATGGAATGTTAATGGATCTTTGTTTGTCCAAGAGAGAGACCATGGCAGACTCTATGTCAAACCTGGTCCAATTTACTCATCTCAGGGTCAAAGGTGACTCTGACCAGAGGATGTTCTGAGCCGTACTGATGCTGTGTCCGCTACACTATATAGTAAATAGAAAGTCATTGCATACACAGCCACAGTGTTTGTGTAGGCCAATTCATCATTGTCCTTGATGAGGCCCCTTGATAAGGCCTATGACCGTGGTGTCATCAGCAAACATGACCAGTTTGATGGAGGGGGGGTTGGAGGTGTAAAGATAGTACTGATATGGTAAACCTTGTAGATATCCAGTGTTGGTGGTGAGGGAGGCAGACAGAGGGGTGCCAAGCTGCACCTGTTGTTTCCCGTTGGTCGGGAGGTCCATGCGCAGATGGGGCGGGGCGGCTGCAGCTGTAGCAGCTGGGTATGCAGCTGGTTGGGGAAGATAGGTATTGAAGGCTATTAAGTCTTCATGTGAAGTCTTCAAAACACTACATGACTAAGGATGTCATTGTTAGAATACTTTTCCCATGCATCTCCCTTACTTATTCCATTGACATATTTCCCTCCATATGTTAACATTGCCATTGTGTGTGTCACAGCTGGATCGCCTCCAGGCAACACAGAACTGTGATCCTAAAGTGAGCCTGAGCCATCTCGATGTCTTGTTTGTATTATTCGGTCGCAGTGTGAGTCAAATTAGATTTGACTAGTAGAGTCGGCTCCTAATGTGTCCTGGCATGATTGGATAATAAAAGTCACAATGAAACAACAGGAGTAACGACATCCTCAGACAGCCAGCGTGAATTAAAGTGGCTCAGTCTTGCCTCTTCTTTGTCGGCGTGTCGTGCGATGGTCTGCCTGGCTAAGAAGGTGTCTAAGTGATGATCTAATCTTAATCTAATTAAATCTAATCTGGCCTGATGTAATGTAATCCGATGCGGTTAACATGTCATGATTGGATTTCTTAGAATGGTGACAGGAGACTTACAAGTTGGACACACCAGCAGCACTTCAAACAATACAGCGTATTGTTCAATGAGTGTGGTGCTTATTTCCCCAGTGTGAGAAGTCTGTTTAAAATGGGAACTAAAACATTGGTGGTTATGATTTGGTAGCTTTTATTTTCATGTCAGAGGGAACCTCGATTCAGTGCTGGTGTCAAGAACTCATAACTCTTGCATACTGTTCAGGTCAAATTTTGATATTTGAAAACAATAAAAACACCCTAAATTATATTTTTAAGCCTGAATTTTTCTGACTTTTCCTAAAGGGCACCAAAATATACAAAAATATTAATTTATTTCTGGTGCAGCTTATATGCATTATTGCACCACATGTTCTGAGGTCAAATTTTACCTGAAGTTACCGGAAGTAACTTAAAACTGCATTCTATCAAAAGGCCACCAGGGGGCGACCGTTTTGGTGTCAAAAGGACTTCCGTCTCTATACAAGTCAATGGAGAATTCACCAACTTCTCACTTGATTTCTAACCTCAGTAAACGTTTTCAAAATGTGTTTATGGTCTCAATCGCTAGTTTAAAGCCTTCTTCAATGCAGTATGATGTTCATTTTTGAAATTTTGGCCTCCCTGATTTTATATTTGATGATAAAGCAGGGTATGCATTAGGGCGTGGCTACGTTGTGATTGACAGGTTGATTGGTTCACAGGTTCAGGAGGGCGACTCATGCTCCTCCTGATGCCCATATAAGTAGAATCCGTGTTTTTTTTTTACCCGGCATGCACCGGATATTTTCAAGATGGCGCTGCTCAGATCCGAAACTATTCGCTTCCAAGCAGCAGTCCACAAACCAATGGGTGACGTCACGGATGTTACGTCCATTTTATATACAGTCTATGGTCCCCAAACAGGTGGGCACCTGCACCTGCAAATAAGCCTACATACAAAATATCAAATCAACCCCATCAATTCCCACGCAACAAGGTTGTCCAACATATTCATATGACCTCAAGTACCGGTGCCCCTATTTCACAACAAACCAGGTTGTTGTTTTATTTATGCCTATTTATGCAGGTGGATTGATTTGGGGGCTCTCTTATTCCAAGCTATAAAAAAACGTGAGTTGAAGAGAAGGCATTAGAAGAGGATAACATAGAGATAAATGGAGGAAAGGTGCTTGTGACTTCTCTCATGCAAAGGCGATGCCACCTTCCCCACATGCCAGTCACAGCAGCAGAGTATTCTGAACTTTGCCCTGATCAGCCTGCAGTCCCACAGTCAGTTTCGCAAGAGGGCGAAGAGAGGGAGATGCAACTTGTGCACTTAAAAAAGGGACAGTAAAAGTCATGTTTTTGCTTTTTGCAGTTTTTGTTTTAAATGCACAACTGACGGAGAGGGCACATGATTTGCAGGCATTGTTGATTGATGGGTTTAATGGCTATAATGAAACCTACCATTCAAAAATGTTGTTGCATTCTTCACTTCACTCACATTAAAATTCGCTGAAATAATTATGGCTATGAATTATGTTCTCCTGTTTTAGATGACATGAGATTATAGTATTTTCATTATAAACGAGTAGTGTCAAACCTGAAAAAACACTCTTCGCTCTCTGAAACATTAACGATAGATAAATCACCCATTTATTAATGATACTTGAGCTGGATCAATAACGACCTGTTCTGTACTAAGAAGGGTGAGAAATGAACTGCATGTAAGGGTTAAATGGATTATAAACATTTGAACTATTCACTTTGTATTGAAAGAAATTAAGTGAGTCTTGAATTTGAAATTTGTTTAAGGAGATGTTACTGAACTAACAGTGTGATTAAATATTAATTGAACAAAATATAAACACATTAATAATAATAATATAATAATACTAATAATGATAATGCATTTTATTTAAAGGCGCCTTTCAAAGCACTCAAGGACCCCTTACAAGGCACATAAAACACAACAACAGTACATCAAACAATATAAATCAGGTAAATTTTAGTGCAAAGATAAACAAATAAATATGAATGTGACTATAAAGTGCATCAGTACAATAAATAAACAAGAAACAAGAATGTGAATAAAGTTAGTTCTTTGGTTGCAGGTCAGATCACTGCTGGATGCTGGACTACACGCACGGCCAACAGTTCTTGCCAAATGGGATACAGACCGACAGCAGGTCAATCAGGAATATTTAACTTCCTGTGCGTCCCTGGAAGTGTACCACGAAGATACACACTGGCTACATGGGCACAAACACGCACACACAGAGAATGACTGCAAAAACATATGAACATACAAACATGGACAAACACATACACACATGCAGCTTGTTGCCAGTGCTGCCCAGTCAGATAGTGTAACACCATATGTTGCAGCCTTGGCAGTACCATAAGGGTTCAGTTGGTGAGCTACAAACCTTTTAGAAGCTACGAACACACTCAGGAAAGGTGAGAGGGAGTGCCATCAAAAAGCCATCAAAGGCCAAACATCAAACAGCATCCAAACATCTGGAGCAATTTAGAATGAATTGATATTATTTGGAGCATTTTCTGCAAGTGGAAGATTGAGCAACATGTTTTGCATCTGCTTTATCAGACTCACTTGTTGAGTTTAACATTATTATATTATAATTGATACAAATATTCACTTCATAATACCTTTTTATAGAACTGCTGTTTGAGTTTAAATTAAGAGAAGATACAAAATTCAGTCGAAATGAAAAATACGATTTACAGTCTTAATTTTTCTCACTCGCACCTGCAGGGTGCTTCACATAAATGAGCCAGAGACCTATGTGTCCTTGATTATTCTCAGAGTGCCTGACAGGGCTTCTGAAGAGCTTTTATATACACCTGGTAAAGTTAACATATAATATGATGCCATATCAAAAGCAGTATCTCTATGGCCACCTCTGCATCAACACTGCATCTTCCTGTTTTTCTGTATTCTGTATTATTATATTATAATTGATACAAATATTCACTTCATAATAGCTTTTATAGAGCTGCTGTTTGAGTTTAAATTAAGAGAAAGATACAAAATTCTATAAAAATACAGTAACATTAATACAGTTTATAGTATTAGCATGTTTTGTTTCTTGAGTTTCTGTCATGTCTGTATGACCGACGCAAATTCCAAAGTAACAAAACAGTCACTTACTACTTAACTCTACGTGACCAAATAAGGTGGCTCTTACACATTTGAAGTCCCAAAATAGAATTCTTAAATAATCATCTTTCGGGCCCTCTGAGGTCTCTCTGTACACTGTTACGAAATGAAAACAACTCCAAAATCTGAAATATATGGTCCAGATGCTCCGACGTGTTGACGAGGTTTAGTTTCAAATTGTCCTCACAGATCTAGTGCATGCAGTTAAGGTCATCTATTTGCCTCAGTAACATATGGATCTGTCATGTAAAGTTATACAGAGGGAGGCTCAACACCCAGAGCTGAGGAGTGTTTGACTCTCAAATCCCCAAATACCACCAAGGCCCCAAATACCACCGAGGCCCCAAATACCACCACCCCAAAGAGGGCCCCCCCCTTAATTCAATGATTCAAGTCTTCTTTGGTTTTTAAAAAAAGTGTTATGCTTCATCACTTCCACAAAAACCACAACTCCAGGGGTTAAGATCATTATCCAAAACCACACATCTCATTTACCTCCTTAGCCCCTTTGTGCAGTCACATGATGATACAGAGGTGTTATTTATAGATCAAAGCTACCAGAACTGATTTCTATAAGGTTGAGTTATGTTATGGTTGGATACTGTGTTGCGTTTGTTCCTATAACTATAATGTGTGTTGTTATTTAGTTGTAATTGTTGGTTCTCATGGGTCGAAAGGAGGAACTACTAAAGTTATAATCTGAAACTGTTGCTGGATGTTGAGTGTTTTCCAGGAATCAATATTTTTGTCCTCTTATGATTCGATTTACAGTCTTCATTTTTCTCACTCATGGCCATGAGCATGAAAGGATAAGCTGTAACAAGGGAAGCGTTATCACCGGGTGCTTCACATAAATGAGCCAGGGACCTACAGTATGTGTCCTTGATTATTCTCAGAGTGCCTGACAGGGCTTCTGAAGAGCTTTTATATACACCTGATAAAGTTAACATATAATATGATGCCATATCAAAGGCATTATCTCTATGGCCACCTCTGCATCAACACTGCATCTCCCTGTTTTTCTGTATTCAGTGAAGTTATATATATTATATTTGTATATTTTACTCTACAGTCTACAGCAGGTTATTTTATTATTTATTATCAGTTTCGTTAATTAAGTATAATACAGAAATTTGACCAGCAGCACATGTCATGTTCAATGGAAAATCACTGCAAGCTATAATACTGCCTTGTTTATTTTCTTAGATTCTGCATGTAGTTTGGGATTGCCATCCACTGGGTGGAGAAGCAGTATTTCCCATTTTCCCATTTTCCCATTACGTTCAGCATGACTTTTAAACTAATGTATTTCAGTTGGAAGAATATTTTAGTTTCAAGTATTATTTTTTAATGTGCACAAATCTTATAGATAAACATTTTGTGACTATTTCAAGAACTGCTGTGACTCTGTTGAATAAATAATCAGTACTATAAATTAGACATCCTGGCAAAACAGTAGCATACCGTATTTGGAGAGAGAGAGACATCAATGGCAGACATTTTCATGAAGGCGTAGCTCACCCCAGCCTTCATTACCTGTTGTCTATGCCTGTAGATTATGAAAACGTATAATAATATATAATCTATGTTTGAGTCTGTGTGTGTCTATTGCAATTCTTTTCTCTGTAGTAATGGTATACACATTATGTTATTTTAATTCATTTTCTCAGGTCACAACAGATGTGAAAAACTATTACATTTTTGCTAAATATGGTGATTACTAACTGTGGAGTTTAAGTGTCAGAGATTTCACAGAACCTCATGACACTCAGATAAAAACACATCTACTGTAGGAAAACGTGTAAATCCATTTTGACCAGGGGTTAAATCATTAAGTTTGTACACTCTGTATGTCTGTTTACATCTTTCTTTTGCTCTTTCTATCTTGCTCTCTTTCAGTTTATTCCCTCAGTTCAGGGAGGGCTCTTGTGTCAAGTCACTCTCAGATGCTTCCACTTGAGCACCAAAGGAGACACAAACATTATGTAATGTCTCGGAGCACACAGCAGTGCACTGTAGAGCAGCAGTCACACCAACACACACACCCAGATGCACACAGGCGACTCTGCATTTTATTCACTAAGAAAGAGGAAATGAGAAGAAAGCCGCCTAAGAAATGTTCACACCTTGCTATATTTAATAGAAACTCTAGTGCTATGTTTGATCGTGAGATGAGCTGACAATGTACATTCTGTTCAACCTGTATGTTCCCTTTTATCTGCGTCTCGATGTGACTGAAAAGTACCAAACTGAACTGGTCTGGGACCCTCCCATTAAAGACAGTCACGTTTAGAGAAGGATCACTGTGTTCTGGTGCTGCAAGGCCACACGTCATAATACCACACCTATAGATATGCAGCACAGCTTTTGGGTTTCACAAACACTTTCAGAGAATTATACTTATGTCCCACCGACAGACGGACACACACAGAGACAGAATATCTGTCTGTTCTCACTGTCTTTCCTGCTTTTTGGCAGGAGATGCTGGGTTGGCTTCAGTTCAGGCAGCAACACAAGCTCACCGTCTATAAACTCTCTGTGATCATAAGATTCACTTGGCACATCTCTCTCTCTCTGCAACACACACACACACACACACACACGCACACTCTCAGGACATTGCTTATCCATGCATGTATATTCTGCATAGCCAGTGTGTGTGCACGTGTGTGTAGTAAAGTGTACTTGCATGTTTTTGCACATATCACACAAGTGAGAACGTGTGCATTCAAGCGTATGTAATTATATGCATTTGCAGATTCTGCATTTTCACAGCGACGAATATGTATTCAAGAGATAGAAGAAGTGAGTGTATGTATGTTGCCTAAAGGCACACCTCCAGCCCTGTGTACAAAGGCCTGAGTCCAGAGGCTCTTTGTATTGATCCACAGAGATTAAACTGCATCTGCCTGTCAACAGGGTTGTGTGTGTATGTGGTTGTGTGTGAGCGTGTGTGTGATTGTTATTGAGCATGAGAATGTGGGTGTGAGTGTGTGAGAGAATGATCACACAGGATGCATGTGGTAGTCCGTTGTCAGCCCCATAATGCCAGTTAACACCTTGTAATAGGATAAAACACAAACCCGCCCAGACAAATGTTTGACAGGGAAGTCAAGTGGCTCATAGGATGAAGCACATTTAAAGCATGCCTCTAGAGGTCTTATGTTTTAAATTAGGCTGAAGGTTAAAAGTATGTAAATGTATGTTACTATAATGAACCTGTGTTGATTTTAGAGGCCCCTGTGGACAAAAGCAGTAGTGTTTTCTCGCATTGATAACTCATTTCCTATGAGCTTCACCACCTTGTGTCGTACAGAGCTTTGCTAGTGTATGCATATGTTTTTGGATAATGTGACAGAAAGACACTATTTATTTTTAACATCATTTGTTCTATTTGTGGCTATGTGAGTTTATAATTGTAATATGACGATGGTAAAGCAAGGTTAACTATATTTTAGCCCCGTTCATACACTGACGTTACACGTAAAGCTGCATTCAAACCAAATCCAGCAATGTGGCACCTTCGCTCAGGATTGTGCGGAGGTGTGAGCGGGTTTATTTGTGCTTTGGAACGTAACTGCTGAGAAACAATGAAGACATAACCTTTTATTTCTCAGATTCACTCATTTGTTCTTGCCACACTGTCACTCCCTCTCTTCAGTCACTCTTTAGCTTGCTTGAATACTTGACTGACTTGGTAGCAGACATTTAGAATAAAATAGCCCATCTTCTCACTGATGGTCTCATTTGCTTATGTAGGTCATATAGAGGCATCCAAGGCATTATAAGACTGTTTTATAACTGTTTTGTAACTTTAAGTGTTTAAATCTGCCTTATCAATCTTATAAAAGACCAGTAAAACATTAGGACATTACCATCAAAATTGAATTAAAGTCCTCAATATGGTAAAAATGTGTTATCAAAAGCAATGTTCCCTTAAATGAAATGCTCACCATTAAGAATAAACTATTTTGCAAAATGAAACCATTTGAAGGGAATTTTTTTTTCATGTAATTGTCTCCAGAGCCCAATGTGACTGGTGTTGTTTCTGGTGTTTTGCAGAAACATTGAGCACACATTTGAATTTGCATAATTAGATGAAAAGTTACAGGCGCAACAGATTTGAAACTTTCAACCAGAAAAGATCAGTAACAATGATTTTCTGCTTGTGTGTTAAATGAGTCTCTAGGTTCAGTTAACTGAGGTATATTCTGTTTATAATAGACACAATCCACACAACTGGAAATCACTCGGAGGACAATCGATTGCATTTTTTAACACTATTAATACATTATGTTATACATTTATAGATACAACAGAGAGCACACAACCCAAAGGCATGCATGTTAAGTACATCAACCTTAACATACCTAAATTGGAAACTTGTCCTATGGAAACATATCACATTCACACATACACACACTGTACATACACAGTGTGGGCTTTGTGTGTGTGTGTGTGTGTGTGTGTGTGTGCGTGTGTGTGGTGTGTGTGTGTGTGGGGGGGGGTTAGGGTTAACAGTAACGCATGAGGAACAGTAACAGGTGCACCCGGTCACAGCAGCTACAGTATCAGCTGCTGCAGGGGAAATACAATCAGCTATATTGCCTCAATACACACGCACACACACACACACACACACACACACACACACACACACACACACACACACACACACACACACACACACACACACTCAGAGAGAGAGAGAGAGAGAGTGAGAGAGAGAGAGAGAGAGAGAAAGACAGAGAGAGAGAGAGAGAGAGAGTGAGAGAGAGAGACAGAGAGAGAGAGAGAGAGAGAGAGAGAGAGAGAGACAGAGAGAGAGAGAGAGAGAGAGAGAGAGACAGAGAGAGAGAGAGAGAGAGAGAGAGAGAGAAAGCTTTAGCTTGAATGCAAACAGGCAAGCCGAGTCTTCATGAATAACTGGACGGCTGAGTAAGAACAATACGCTTCTGTCACATTGGCTCAGTTAAAAAAGGTTCAAAGTGCAGCACGATGAGAATCAATTTTCCAATTCTCATTTTATTTGTCGACAAAGAGCCTTTTGGTGCTCACGTTTTTCCTAAATTGCCAATGTTACAGAAATGTCTCATATGCCTTATATGAGAAACTGTGGCTGTCTTTGTGAATTAGATTTTTATTGACGAATGCTCTGCTTGGTTAAAAGCATGCAGCTCTTCTACTCTGTCAGCCTGATTTTTTTAGCCAACTGGCTACTGCACTTAAGAAATGAGCCAAAATCTCCATTATGCATAGTCAGGAGCTGCCAATGCAAAGATGAAAACTTTGTAATGCTGTTGTTGGCTGTGTAAAATGGACATGGATTATTTCTGTAAAGGGCATCAAAATACTTGGATGTATTGGAAATGTAATGCTGAAGAGTGCATCATTTTACTATCAGAAGTCAGACGTTGGCTAATTAAACCAGATAACCCAATATGGATGTTTTAACTCAGGTTTTTAAGATAATATTAAAATCATTTTAACCTTATTTTTCTGT
This sequence comes from Scomber scombrus, assembly GCF_963691925.1. Taxonomy (NCBI): domain Eukaryota; kingdom Metazoa; phylum Chordata; class Actinopteri; order Scombriformes; family Scombridae; genus Scomber; species Scomber scombrus. The sequence continues at coordinate 25,104,633 of NC_084983.1, read as the reverse complement.
TGATTTGTTAAACCCACCTTCCTCTTTTTCTAATCGTTATCTCTTTTTGTCACACACACACACCTCGACACACACACCTCGACACACACACACACACACACACACACACACACACACACCTCCACCCAACCACACACACACACACACACACACACACACACACACACACACACACACACACACACACACACACACACACACACCTCCACCCAACCACACACACACACCCAACCACACACACACACACACACACCCACCCAACCACACACACACACACAAATACGTACAGTAGCTACAACAAACTTAAACCCTGATACAATTTTAGACTTCTTCCTTTTACTCACAAATACAACAGCTTATGAATAAATATTTACAGAGATGAGATGACATTCATGTGACTCTGACGGAGGTAGAAAATGCAGTCCTGTCCTCTGGGTGAACGCTTGACTTCCGAAACACACAAAGTTACAGATTTGTATTCAGACACAGACACACACATGTAATATAAAATCAGTGTAAACGTGTTTCAGTGCTGCTTAAACACTGTAATCCAATGTCCACATGTATTAACAGAAGCGATAAAGAGGAAAATGTACATTTAAACAAGTTTCAACATTTTTGTTCTTTTTTCAGATAAATTACATGTAACACATGGAACAGCGCGATTTGTGCCGGCATTTGTTAAAATGCATTTTGAACTCAGTTATACTTTTTTTCTTTATGCCAGCTATTGAATTTGAATCATCCCAATGTAGTAAACATTACTCATCTAGAACAGTGAAACAGACAACAACACTACAAATATTTTCCCAATGTTAATCCATGTCCCATACTGTACATATTACACTAATATTTCAAGCTTGAAAATGCACAAATAGCCACATAGAAATCACATTACATGTACACAAAACATACAGATCATATATACAGTACACAATCTTTAATTATTGACCCTCAATTACTTGTGCAAGTTACATTTTTAACACAATTGACTAATGCGTGTAATAGCAATGCTGGGAAGGTTATTTTTTAAAATGTTAATTGTCCACGTCACTTCTGTGCAGTCTACTGTACGTGTGGGATGCTCTATCATTGTTGCTTTGGATTTGGAAAATAATGATATGAAAACTAATCTAAACACACTTTCCCTTCAACACCATTTCTAAGTAATAAAAAGCACTTCAAATGTCTGTAATCTGACTGCTGTGTTTTTACAGTGAGTGTAACTCTTAATATTATGGAAACAGACCCGACTGCGTGAAAATGATCTCCCCAGCTCTGTTCTTACTACAACAGAGCTAAAACAGACGTGATCAAAGCAAGGCGTGGGTAGGTGGTGATGTTTGGAGAGGGAGGAAAAAAGAAAAACAGTTCCAGCAAATATGTGATGAAAGAGAGCAGACACAGGCAGAAAAAGAGAAGTCATGAGAGTCACAAGTTTGGATTTCAGATGTTTATCTGAGATCCAAATACACACCAGTAAATGATTTTGGACCTGCGATGAGGTTTATCAGGACGGAATGAAAACAGCCAGACTGTTGATAATGATTTTTCTAAGTGAGTCTCAAATGACAAAACTCTAATTCCAATCAGACATTTAGCCGCAAGCCAAACGAATTATAACCTTTTTATCTCTGCTTCACGGAGGTTTTGTCTGGATGTTTGGCTTTTCACTTTTTGCAGGGAGGTGAGGTTGTTAGCAGTAAATCTGATCCTGATGCTGCACATCATATGGCAGCAGTGCTTTTTCTACTTTATAGGATTCGGTATTGCGGCCGCTGACAAGATAAGTGGCAGCTTAGCCATAGATTGTGTTTGTCTTGCTGAGGGATACGTCTATCTAATCTATTTAAATGTTCATTAAAATTAATCTCAAAAGGCCCTGAGGTCCTCTTTTTTCTTAATCCTCCTGTTGTCCTCAGGTCAAAGAAGGACAGGAGGAAGGAAAGAAGGAAGGAAGGAAGGAAGGAAGGAAGGAAAGGAGTAAGGAGGGAGGGAGGAAAAGAGGAAGGAAGGAAGGAAGGAAGGAAGGGAGGAAGGAAGGAAGGAAGGAAGGAAGGAAGGAAGGAAGTGAGGAAAGAAGTATGGAAGGAGGAGGGAGCAAAGAAAGAGGGAAGGAGGGGAAGAATGAAAGAAAAATTAAAGAAAGAGGGAGTAAGGAAGGAAGGAAGGAAGGAAATGAGTAAGGAGGGAGGGAGGAAAAAAGGAAGGAAGTAAGGAGAGAAGGAAGGAAGGAAGGAAGGAAGGAAGGAAGGAAGGAAGGAAGGAAGGAAGGAAGGAAGGAAGGAAGGAACAGTCAAAAGAGATGGAGTCAATTTGACCCGGGAGGACGACAGGAGGGTTAATCAGCTTCTGATGAGATGCTGCAACAACTCAGTGTTTTCCTCCAAAGTTATAACAGTTTTGTTTATATCGCATGACAGTTTTTTCTTGTTAAAGGTTCCTTGAGGAGTTTTGGACCTTTAGTAGAATTATGGTGCCATTTTTTCATGATTGTGTTCCCATTTTGTTTGCCTTGCTTGCACTCGAGTTCCACCGATCGTTTTACACACTCACACTGATTTACAAGTGGCTGAAATGTGCTGAGAAACGCAGCAGTGAGCCAAAATAGGCAGAGAAGAAGCAGACTGAAGGCTACTAAACATGGATGTAAACGATGTAGTAATTAAACATTTTTAAATTGAAAAATGAGGAAGGAACTGGTAACATATTTGTTAGATCTTAAGGATAGACACAATGTACACACAAAGAGTAACAGTGAATATAAACATAACTATTCACTGATTTTTATCAGGTGTGGCTCAGTTAGAAAAAAAAGATTATCACTTACATCCGTGCAACAATCAGAGTTTACAATAATTTAACATCAACATTAAATTGCAACATTTAAATAACAATCTGATGAAAGTTGGATCAGCCACATCCACACAGTCCTGAGCTTGCATGTAGAAGCAAATTAGCTGTTAAACTTTTAATTTATTCAAGTGTTTTTTGTTTGTTCAATTGTTTGAATATTTGAAGCTGTATTCAAATTTAAAGATAGGCTTTAAGAAAATGCAGAACAACCTTTACTCATGTGAATTTAAATCATCCAAACTGGCCAATTAGGGTTGCAAAGGGGTTTTGATCTTTATTGTTCCAATTACCCAATCTTTTTAAAGAGCAAGCTCTTTTTAAGCAATACACTGCAACACATTCACAACTGTTATAATACCTACTGTGGGTAGATACTGTGTATAGTAGACCCTAACCCTAACCCTACAGTACAGTAGATACTGCTACAATGGACTACATGGTTCCCTTTTACAGTGTGCAGGAATTTAAACCAGCAACCTTCCTGTCAAAGCTCATTTCTTTGGATTTCTAAGCAATAGCTACTTTTTGATTTTTCCCATTCGACTGCTGCCAGTAAAGGAACATCTCTGAGAATGCATATTTTATTACTTTTGTTGGCATTTCATTATCCAGTATAATCATCTCATTTCTTTACTGCAGAACATCCTATTTGTCCTTTATTTCAGTAGCATTTCATTTATATGCAGTCCATTATAAAATCATCTATCTGTAATCCATTTGGCATTAACAGCGTGGTTGACAAAATAAACAATTTTCTAATACACTAGCCATGTTGTAAGCACCAGTCTGTTGAAGCTCATAAAGTTAGATTTCACTTTTCTAGTGCACTTTTAGGATTTTTGATACTACACATTTTGCATACATCTAGACTGATGGACCAGCAATGTAACTATCAACTAATTGGCCTCTTTTTTACCTTTTGCCTTGAAAATGCATTTTGAGGTATAAGACAGACCTCTTTTAAAGTTTCACTTGTGTAGCTGCCTTGGTAGTTGTGATCTACATAACAAAAACAGGAATTATCAATACTGCAGCAGCAAAGAGGAACAGTAATTGCAAGTACACCCAGTGACATTAAGAACACATAACGGAATATTATCTAACAATGCAACAAGTTACAGCCTCATAAAAGAGCAAAAGGTTGAGTAATTCTCCAACCACGAATAAACATTACAAGCTTCATCAAAGTGCTGTTTACTGCACGGCTTTGTACACATAATGTAAAGTACAATATTTGAATTGGTCAAGCAATAGAAGCCAGATTTTCCTTATGGCTCCCATTAGCAGAACTGTTAGTCTGCCAGTTTGTCAGAGAACCCGGAGCTACCTCTAAAACATGCTCAGAGCAAGGTGTTGCAGGATCCAGAGTCAATGAGCTGTCTCGAATAGAGCTCTCCAAACTGCCCTTCCACCCTGATCTCAGCTGAACATCCAATCCTCTAACACAACTCAGATCTGTGTTTCCTATTGTCCGATTGGAGGGCTTCGAGTAACTATTCTTCTCTCTGAACCAACCCCATCCTCTCCTCCCTCCCCTGTTTCCCCTCCTGCCCCTGAAACAGAGTATCTCCTGAAAAGCATGCCTGAAGTCGGGGCTGCGGCAATAAATGAGCGGGTTGAAAGCTGAGTTGGAGTATCCTAGCCAGTTTAGGAGTCTGAAGACCAGTTGAATGTGATTCAACTGGACGAAGGCCATGAGGATGTTGAGGATGAAGAAGGGCAGCCAGCACAGCGTGAAGGTTCCCATGATGATCCCCAGAGTTTTCACAGCCTTGTGCTCCTTAAGGCAGAACTTAAGACGTTTTGTGGCTGAGTGTTTTTCTGTCCTTGCTTTGTTCTCTCCTTCATTTTGCTTGCTGTCCTCCTTTCCAGTGTGTATACCTCCTATTTTCTGCATGTTTAGTCTGTCCTCTCCCGTTTGTTCTCCCATCTTAGTTCCTGCCCTGAGTTTATTCATTGCAGGGCTATCATCGGCCAGCTGTGCAGTGTCATGCAAGTTATAGAAGTGTCTCTCCCTCCCTCTGATCTTCTCCAGCTGTTTCTGGGCCTCCTGGAACACCCGGGTGTACAGGAAAATCATCACCACCAGTGGCAGGTAGAATGACACGATTGAGGACGACACCGCGTATGGTACATTGGTGTTAAAATCGCAGCAGTACTTGTCTTTCAAGCACCGGGCAGCCTTTTCATCGCTAGCCACCCACAACTTCAGGTGGATGGGCAGGAAAGAGATGAGGGAAGCCACTATCCAAACCACTAGGATTGCCGCAATGGCCCGACCCCTGGTCAGCATCAGGAGACAAGAGAGTACCCACAGGTGAAGAATATTGTAAAAGTTTCAAAACATAAATAAATATTCTACTTCAAATTACACAACAACAAGAGCAGAAGCCAGAGCGGTCATACCTCGTGAGCAGAGTTGGGTAACGGAGCGGCGAGGTGATGGCGAGGTAACGGTCCAGAGCAATCACACACAGTGTTTCAATACTGGCCGTCACACACAGCACGTCAGTTGCTGTCCAGAACTCGCACATGAAGTTTCCAAATTGCCACGCTCCTAGCAGGATGTAGCTGGAGCCAAAGGGGACCACAGCTACGCCCATGATGAGGTCAGCAACAGCCAGGGAGGCAATGAAGAGGTTGGTGACTGTCTGAAGCCGTTGGAACCGCAGGATGGCTGTAATCACCAATATGTTACCTGGAGATAAGATGAATGAAGATGGACTACAGGTGTCATTTAGCTAAAAGAGACAAAACCAGTTGTTAAATAAGTATCCATCAATAAATCGAAAATAGCAGTTTCCTAACTTACCAAAAACTATGGCCATAACGAGAATGGCCATTAAAACCCCCAGCAGCACGACCTCAGCATCACTGTACTCCGTAGGTCTCCCAGTGACCTGGCTGGAGTTGCTGTGTTGTGACTGGTTTTGCAGTGCAGACACAGTACTCATATATTCCATGATCTACAGTCAGAACACACAGAGCAACACAGCTTTGTTCAGAATAAATTAAAGACAAACAAAAAGTACTGACACATAAAAAAAAAGGTGTGTTTGCTCATTTGTTTGTAATGCATTTTTGCAATTGGTAGTTTGCAGTATCGGCTGTGCTGAGGTGAGGTGAGGTTACACACATTGTGATGAGAAAAGTGTCGAGTCCAGTTCGGGCTCTGACTCTTTAACTGTGATCAGACTTAACCTGTTTCTAGTCTTTAATGAGTCCTCACACATATCTGCTTGGGACATGTTGCTTTGTAGAGACAGTGCCTGTTTGCATATTATTCTACTGTCCAATTTAATGAAAACATGTGATTTAAATTAAATCCCCCTCCCCCAACCCCCCCAAATCCTTTTCTACAATCTGAGAATACACTCTTAACAAATAGCCTCAGGCATAGGCACTAATATAATCAAGTGCCTATAGCAGTAAGTGAGGAAGGGTGGTCCCACACAAAGTGTACTTGAGTGTACTCCACACCCATCACTTAGATGAGTGTGTCTCTAAGATGAAATTTAAGCTTTGCAAAACATTGAAAAAGCAAATAGATATGAATAGAGTTAGAACATTTACAAAGTTACAGTAAGACTATCTGCCAAAGATCATAGTGAATTGCATCATAATTGGGCCGGTATTTTGAGAGTTTAAAAAGTGTCTTTTAAAAGTTGAAAAGGAAAGATTTTCTTTCATAGAGTAAATTAGATGTGACTTGGTGTTATCATGAGCTTATATGTTGTTACCTACTTCACTTTTTCAGTCAATTCATGGTGAACTTTGTGTTCCTATTTGGCTTCTGACCTAAACTCTCCCCACATATGCTGAGCTTGAGTGTTGGGAAAAAATGGTGCTTGTGAAATTCAGAGGAGCAGAAGCATTAGCAGAGCAAGACCAAGCAGCATACGTCCATTTAAATAGACTGCCTTATTGTAACTTATTCTATGGGTACATTGGACATCCATTGCTGTGAGAGAAGCATACATATGCTAGGTGTAAGTGTTGCAGCACAAAGTGACTTTCCTGCCTGGACTGGCATCATTCTGTGAAATGAACTTATGATACATTGTTGATTATTTGATTTTTTCATATTCATGCTGCACAGTATGCATGCATAGAAAGGTAAATGTATTTTATCTCATTGTACTTCTATTCATGCATGATAGGTTAAAGTTAGGTAGGTGAGGTTAAAGGCTGTGGCTCTATGTGTCATGCTAATTTTGTTCTCTCTACACCTTTTTACAGAGATTCCAGTGACGCCACAAAAAGACACTTATTGCACAAAATAGCAATGATTGGGCTCACTACATCTTCCCAAATGAGTATGAATTTTACGTTAATTATTTCAACATTTTGTTTTGAAGCCGCCTGTAGCTGTAGCAGCCATTATGGCTAACTGCATAGGGAACTACATAAGGACAACTTGATTGTTGATTTGTTTACGCCTGAGGCTGTGGATCGCTCAGCATCACTTCTTGCTAGTGAAGTAGTTACTCAGTAGATTAAATAAAATGCTGTGCATAAAGGCTCTTTTATGGTTGTAGCCTAATTGACAGCAGACACCTGGCGTCCCCTGTATACTATTCTGACAGTCGGGGGATGGTACTGCAATGAGTTGTTCACCAGCAACTACTGTTTGTGTGTGTTTCATAGGTGGAGGTGTATTTAACATGTAAGTTCATGTTTTTAACACACTTCAGACTACATCCAGAGGTTGTTTGGTTAACTGGATCTTCTGTGTGCATGTACACTTGGATTTTATATGTGTGTTGGCTTTATTCCAACACAGTCCAAATACTCACAACAGAATTATATGCCAGCTGTAAAGAGGTGCATTGATTCACAAGTGTTTACCCAGATCTCCCGTGGTCAATGAGCAAAGTGTTACATTTTGGGATGCATTTCAAATAGCTGGGTTGGACCATGACAAGACTGTTTTTTTAATGACAATCATTTCACAAATGTGCTGAATTGCTGACCTAATTGAACAAAGCCATACAGTGTTATTACATTACGGTAGCGCAGCACTATTAATACAACTGTTAGTATGTTGCCAATTATACTGTCTGCAGCCAAAGCAGCAAGTTTGTCATCTCTCTTAAATGTCCCTACCTCAGCACTCGTACATTTAGAATCTAAATGATCTAAATTTTAGATAATACAAAGGTGTCAAAGTGTGGGGCACAAGATGGATCTGCTGGAAAGTTAATTGCAGACTCATTTTAAAAATCAATCTTTCATTACTGATGCTTAGAAGAGTGTTTCAGTTATATGAATGAAGCATAACACAGTCAGCCCCCGACAGATGACAATGCGTTGCACACAATCCGATACTAGACTATATTTTATATAACCAAAGAAATTATTCACATTGGTAAAATATTCATTTCAATGCACTTGTTGCTTTCTTCATTAAACCTGACCCTGCAGACATATATTGACGACCCTATAACGGCGTCTTTTGACCGTTCGCTGCCCCCATTGACCAGATCAATAATCTAGGCGACCGCTTGCAAAAGAGGCCCCGCTCCCCTCCCAGCCTGAGCTGTTTAAACAGTTACACACACCAAAAAGAAACTTTACCATCTATCTGGAGGCCAAAAATCAAACACAAAAGATTTACAGAGACATAAATATCCCAATATTTAGGCAGAGCTTGGTGCTGGTAATAATACTGAGCACTTAAATACACAAAAATGCACACAATACTATGTACACGAGCACAAACACACATGCACAAGTGCACGTGCAAACACAAAAATACACGTGCACATGGAGCACACAGCTTTTGCAGGTTTTAGTGGAATAAACTGGTGAGCATTGACAAAGGTGTGAGGGATGAGAGATGTCTTTGTGCACTTTGCCTGCATAATAACTCAGCTATAAAACATTACACTGTCTGGTTAAAATAAGCTATATATGATGAAGATGAAAGCTAGTTTGGATTAAATGAATCTGAGAAACACCCTCATGAATCATTTCCAGACTTCTTTCTGTTAATTCATGTGTGGTCAGTGGTGTTTTGCATTTGGAAGCTGTTAGAATTAAGGAAAATTAATGAGAATGATCCTTTTTACATATTGAGATTTAAGAGCTCTAATGTATGTACAATTAATGAGTTTACACATTTTTACACATTCAAAATCCTAACAGGCTTCAAATTATCTTGAGATTTGTGGTCTAAAAATGTTATGAAATATTAAACTTGTTGATTTTTAAATTGCTACAGAGGTGACATTTAACACTAAAACTCTGTAAATGCTAATGCGAGGGAGAACCAGCTCACACTTGTGTAAAAATGACTCTTAAAATAGCCATGGTATCACTGTGAGTACATGTTGTTTTATATATATATATATATATATATATATATATGCATGCACTGTGCACACACAGAGAACACAGTGCATGTGTAAAGCATACGTTGCTCTAATGTAAATCAAACTTTAAATTGCTGTTAGTGTTCCTACCTGCAGGCTCTCTCCTGTTCTGTACAATCCAGTGATTTGTTAATCCAAAAGCTTTGAACTCCACAATACAAAGTATCATTATAATATGTTTGTCAGCAGCTTTTGGTCTCTCTTCCTCTTTTGCTGACACACATACACACACACCCACACACACAAACACAAACACACACACAGTCTCTGTCTCGCTCTCTTTCCCTTACACGCTCATGTATAAACACACTCTTTCAGCCCTCATCCACACTTGCCCTTTTGAAGCAGCTGAGCCCGTCACCCTTTTTATACTCAAGCCCTGGTGACATCACTGCAGGACAGTAGCCTATCAGAGGACAAGAAATGGCTTTGCATGTACACTGCATGTCTGCAGTTTACTGACAGCTTTACAGCACCCAGTATCTCTCTGAGAAACTTTTTATTTTTCATGTAGGGTTTCTGAGCGAGTCACTTCACATTCGCATTTGAGGAAAACCACAAACCCTGTTTTAGCAGCAGGGTAGCTGCACTTCTGCCTAAACCTACAAAACTGCAGCCTAATTCTTATTTAACTCTTATAAAAATATGTATCTGACTGTTTAATGGAACCACAAAATTTGGCATTTTGATAGAAACTACCTTTAATGTATTTAATGCCCTTGTCTATGTTATATGTGGAACTAATCATTCTGGCTTCCAGGAGAATGAGCGTATACAGTTGGCATGCATTGCAACTCTTCCTCTTGGTCTTGTTAGTTGGTGTCACCAGTGAGTAAAAAAATAACTAAAATGAGGTTCAATATAATGAAAGTCTTCAGGATTAGAAATTAAACAAATAAATGTAACCAACTTTTAAATTTAAAAGTGTATATATGGGATATATAAATAAACATGTACACAATGTGTTGTGGCGACCATCATGTTTGGTGCCCCCATTGTGGTATTGGTGGTGTTAAAAACACTGTGCTAGTCTAAGACAACTGAAAAAGCTACACAGATCAGTTTTCTTCAGGATAGTCCTATTTCTCTACATGGGCGACTGTGGCTCAGGAGCTAGACTGGGTTGTCCATTAATTGGAAGATTGGCGGTTCAATTCCCAGCTCTTCCAATCCACATGTCAAAGTGTCCTTAGGAAAGATACTGAACCTCAAATTGCTCCCAATTACTGGAAGATATGTGAATGATTAGATCCTTCTGATGAGCAGCTTCTTCTGCAAAGCGCTTTAAGTGATCGGAAGGCTAGACAGGGTACTATACAAGTACAGACCATGTACATGCAAAAGTTTATGACATCAGTATGATGTGATTGAAATATGATATAATTACAGATAAACTTCCTTGACCTCCAGCAGTGTGACTTCAAAGCAGGTAACCCAAACTGAGGCTCTGTCCTGATCCAAAGTGATAGAATGAACTCCCCGCTGGAGGTTGACTGCATCTATTATAAAGTTATTTTTTATAAAAAAGCTTCCACCATATAAATGTAATGTAATATATAATCACATAAAAAGTTCACACAGAGGGGCTTCAAATCTTACCATCCTGTACCTTACCATCCAAGAATACTTGACCCCGTTATACTTTGTGCTTTCTTTTGTCAAGAGGAAACAGGAAACATATGAGCCACAATGAGGCCACACAGTGAGAGCACACCATCTCCCTTTTCTCTGTCTTTCAATTTCCTTCTCCTCTAATCGCCTCTTCCCTTTTTAACCTCGTCTTTTGCATGTTTGTCAAAGAGCTCAGAGCAACATCCATATGGCATAAAAGGATTGATAAGGAGATAAAGATCTGTTTGACTAGTAGATAACTCTGATTCATATTTAGTGCCTGAGTCAATCACTGTATGCTTCTCAACACCGGGGAACACTTGGTTCGAATACATGCAAGCTGCTGCGAACAGTTCCTCTGAAGGATGTCGTGCCTGCAGAGGAAACCACTGCTGGTACCAAGCGGAGCAAGCAGAGCAAGTGGTGGAATAATTAGAGAGCTCATATGAGCATAAAGTCTTCTATTAAACTATTGTGTTTGTCTCGCCAACACCATAATGAGTCTTCCTATGGGAACACAGAAACAAGGCTGTACGTATGGTCATTTCCTCCCGTCTGTCTAGCCCCAACACATTCCCCTCCGCACCTCTTCCTGTCCCTGTCCTATCCCTTCCTCTCTCGCTCTCTGCACATCCTTCTCTCTTTACCACACCTTCTATCAGCGTCAATATATCAATGTCATAGCTTTCATCATAGCTAATTCTTCCCATTATGTTGCTGCGTCACTGCTCCTCATTAACACTTTTCTCAGCTCATTGCTATTTTGCATTGTAAGTTTAAAAGGTATGAAGTATGCCCATGGAGTTTAAATGAGTGAAAAAAAACACAAAATATATTAAATGACCATTTCTGAAAAAGGAACAAGGCTATTAAGATTATGGCTACCTACACATGTCATCTGCAGAGCCACTTAGCCACAAAGACCATATCATTTCAACCACATGAACATAGTGTCCTCATGTTGAAATATGACCTCATGAGTTCACGTTAAAGGCAACATATGCCACAAGCCAAGTCACAGTGTGCAGTCGTACCATTAGGAAATAAGAAAACTAGAGTCTCGGTGGAACGATGTCCTAATGTGAATGACAAGGCAATGTTTATTTCATATTCAAAATGCTTTATAAAATGTTTGTTGGTGAGCAAGTGTCACAAAGTCTTCTCTGTTACTTTCCACTGAATCCAATATCCAGTAAAACTGACAAGCTTTAAACATTTCAACAGAAATAACAGAAACTGCCTCTGTGTTGAATGGTTTCCCTGAAGGTTGGAACAAATCTATAATGCAGCTATGCTACTGTGGAAAAGAGTTGTGTGACTGTACTGATAAGCAACACAACACATTTCAGCTGCAGTACTACAGCATGCATTTTTTTTTTTTTATAACTGTGATTCGCAGATGCAAACTGCAAAGCCACATCTGTTTCATCTTACATTGCCTTCTTGGCTTAAAACATTTGACACACACTGTTCAAAAAAATGCATCTGCAGCAGAATAATAAAACAATAACTGATGCTCTGGTTTGCTTTGAATGAAAATCCACAAGGAGAAAAACACATTCCCAGTCTTGGCTGGGTTTTGATGCAGCTTTGTCCTTCTTCTGAAAGAGGCCCATTTTAGACAGTATGTCCTGTATATAATGTGCACTGGGACAGAACTGGGACCATACTGTACTGGTTTCCTGCTGCTATGGTATGTTCTACATGGACTAGTCTGTATTTTAACACCTTATGTTTCCTGTTCCAAGATATGACAATGGTTTCATGAACTGCAGTGTTCTGATATGAGGATTTGGAGAATAATCTAAATAAGAAATAAGACATCAATAAGGAATTTTCACATTTTTCTAGCTGTCTTGATCTAACTAATGTCATATTCCACCAAGTGTGCAATTTCACAGATTTTGTAGCAATATTGACCAGCATTTTACATTTTAACTGTCAACATTTTTGGCACATTTCCGACGACAAAACTGAATTTCTTGGAATGAACAATTTTAAATGGACTGAAAAAAGGTTGAATATTGAAGGAAAACTGACACTGTAATGTGATATAAAGGATTTGTCTCTAACCCTCCTATTGTCCTCGAGTCAAGGAAGGAAGGGAGGATGGGAGAAAGAAGGAAGGAAAGGAGAAAGGAAGGGAGGAATAAGGAAGGAGAGGAGGAAGAAGGAATGAAAGGAGAAAGGAAGGGAGGAAGAAGGAAGGAAAGGAGGGAGGGAGGAAAGAGGGAAGGAAGGAAGGAAAGGAGGGAGGAAGGAATGGAGGAAGGAAGAAGGAAGGAAAGGAGGAAGTAAGTGAGGAAGAAGGAAGGAAGGGAGGAAGAAGGAAGGACAGGAAGAAGGAAGGAAGGATGGAAGGGAGGAAGAAGGAAGGAAAGGAGGAAGTAAGGGAGGAAGAAGGTAGGAAAGGATGGAGGAAGGAAAGGAGGGAGGAAGGAATAGGAATGGAGGGAGGAAGAAGGAAGGAAAGGAGGGAGGAAGGAAGGAAGGGAGGAAAGAAGGAACAGTCAAAACAAACGGGGTCAATTTGACCCAGGAGGACGACACAAAGGTTAATCATTAATTGGGCTTTGAATGGAGTAAACTAAGCCATCAAAAATACTGTCTTATATTGAATCCTTCATCCCATTATTTTATCAACTATTCCCTGCTTGGTCACTGATTTTCTCCTCACTCTCCTTTCATTCTCCCTCTGCTCCTACAGCATGTGTTTATGTATCTTTACAGACCCTGCATCACCTCTGCCTGGCCGAGACAGCTGTTATGACAGACGTAATTGCACAGTTCGAAGAAAGGTGGCGAGAAATAGTCAGGGTCACGAATACCATTTAATGGAGTCATACGAGTAACCTTTGTATATAAATATATATATATATGCATGACTTCATGGTATAAGGAGAGGGGGAAATGAAAGGTTTGTTTCTTAAAGATCAGAAATGAGCGATATAACCAGAAAGATAGACACTCTTTCTGCTAGTCAACAGTTTCCCATTCCTCCTCCTTTTTTCCTGTCTCTCATCATCTCTCTCATTTTCTCTCCTATCTGTCTCTCTTTTTGCTTTCCCTCATCACTCTCCTCTTTAATCTTCTCTCCCTTCTCGTTCATAACTCCACCTCTGCCTCCACTCTCTCATCGCTCTCTCATTGTTTCCTTTCTTTTGTTGTCTCCCCCTTGTGTAATTTTTTGCACTTTGCCGCTCATCTTTCATCTGTCCTTGTTTTCTTCCATCAGCCTGCGCTTTTCACCCATGTCCCTTTTTCCCCACCTGTTTTGTTCGTCATCCCTTTTTGAAGCAGTTTTCATCTCTTCAGGATCAGCATGGTACACCAAGTGCTCTTGAATGACACAATTAAGCACTTCCCAAGCTTTGGAAGTGGTTCTTTTATCTGAAAATGAATTAATTATGTGAATATTTTTTCATAATAACTTGAGGCTTTATCATATCATCGACACATTTACGTGTGTTTCAGGTGTCAAAAATCTCATATTCATCTACTTTACTTTGTACACTCTCATCCCAATATACACAAAACTGCCATTTTTAGCACACAGCTTGTGAAAATATCTCTTCATCTTGCTTGAAAACTACATCAGGTTCTTAATTTCTCACCTCTGAGATATTTACACTTACAGTCGCTGTTAGCATACAGCACTGTGGACACTTGGACTGGGTTAGGGTTATTCATTGAGGTAGGATGAAAAGTACCGGTGAAGGGCTTTTTACAGTGTACGGTCACCCGAATGCTTCCCATAGTGATGCTCCAACAGGTTAAAACAAACACATTTTCAAATACAATTCCTCCCGGAGTCACTTTCCGGTTTTCCTCACGCTTCGTTTGACGCTCTCTGATGGGATGTCTTTTACAGTACTATCCTGTGTTACTTTACTGCACCCAAGGGCTCAGAGGAATCCTGTCTGTCCAAACACAGCTGCTCACACTTCTTTGGATTATTACCAAGGCTCCAAAAATCTGGCTCCATACCCAGGTTTAAGCGATGTGAGAGAGGGAAGCAGCAGTCAGCAAAGGAGATATTTGGGCTTACAACAACAGGGCAGAGCCACAATGCTGATGGGTCTCAACAAAGGATTTTGCATTGTAAGAGCGCTAAGCTTGCAAAGACAGATCATTTTGTCTCCTGTACCTTTGCAGATAAAAGTTACATTGTAATCCTGACATTGTTATCACAGTCAAAGGTGGCTGCCTGAGCTTAATTTACGTCTTCCATGTGATACAGTGGATTTGCACACAACCACATGTGCGCTGGCTGAAAGATTGTCGTGATAATCGCCAACATGATATGATGACATGATTTATTTTGGGTCAAAATGGGACACATTGTGCACATGTGTAGTTTATCTTTAGACATTTAAAAGAGCTTGAATATGCTTTGATTCATCCAGTAATAAATCCAAAGTTTGTTTATGGGCGTGTGTTGTGACCTTTGACCTCTAGATTCTGATTTAACAACAATAAGTGTCACTGTAAAGAACAGGACCCTGACATGGAGAGACCCTTTATGTGAGGAGGTGGAGTTAGACACTGTAGATCAGGGATAATACACACACACACACACACACACACACACACACACACACACACACACACACACACACACACACACACACACACACACACACACACACACACACACACACACACACATACACACACACACACACACAGACAGAATGAAGTGCCCTCACCTTCACCTTGTCCCATTTCCTGACTAACACACCCACAAACACACCAGAGCCTTACGCCAGGGTCAAATGTGGGTCTCCAAATGGGAGGAGTCAACAGAATATGACTGTATGAACAGACTACTGTCATGAAGAATACATAGTGCTCACACACACACACACACACACACACACACACACACACACACACACACACACACACACACACACACACACACACACACACACACACACACACACATATACACACACACACACACACACACACACACACACACAAAAATTCAGTATCGGACCTCATACTGGACAACAAAAGACTTCATCATTATCATATCATTGCATGTCTTCCACAATCCCAGGATTGACAATTAAAGCTATAACAATGATGAATCAATACACAATTAAACAATCTGTGTCCATCTGTCTGCCTGTCTGGAAGGCAAGTTAACAAGTTTGCCATATCAGTTTTATAAGATGATAATACATGAGTGTATTAATACATGAAGCGGGTGGCTCCCTGCCTGAAAAGTGAAGCCAATGCGGAAGTACCTTAACCCTGCAATCCTTGTAATGGCCAGCAGGGGGCGACTCCACTGACGTCTACAAGAAAGTGGTCCAAATTCTCACTTGATTTATTACCTCAGTTAACATTTTCCTAACAAGAGTACGGTCTCAATCACTACTCAAGTATTTTTCAATACAGCATAATGTTCATTTTTGCAAATTATGGTCCCATTTAAAGAAAAATAGACAATAAAGCAGGGTATGCTTTTGGGGCGTGGCTAGGTTGTGATTGACAAGTCGCCAGCACTATGACAACACTAATTACATAACGTAACTATGTACGTAACATTATGTCTTTATAATTACTTACCCCAGATATACAGTCATAGATATTGAGTCAATGAAAGTTTATTCTAACACTTTGGTCACCTAAAAAAATCTTGTTAGGCTACCTTAAAAAGGCAGTATCAGATAAATGTTAGAGTTGTCTGCAAGTTGTCTGAAAATATTGAACATGCATTTATAGGCTGTAACAAGTTCAGTGTAGAGAGAAAGACTCAAGAGCAGGGTAATAGAATTGGGCAGGGAGTGGATCATTAAAGGTCTGTTAGAGGTAGGGATCAACAAACAAGTTAAAATGGAAACAGGTTTAGAATGAAACAGAATGAAATGGAAGAAGAAGAAGAAGAAGAAGAAGAAGAAGAAGAAGAAGAAGAAGAAGAAGAAGAAGAAGAAGAAGAAGAAGAAGAAAATCTTGTTCACCTGGATGTTTTATTAGAGCTCTAATAATAGAGCCATGTAGAAAACCCTCTAATGGCGCTTTTCCACTACACAGTTCCAGCACGACTCGCCTCGCCTCGCCTCGGCTCGCCTCGACTCGGTACGGTTCCAGGAACGACCTTTTCCATTACAAAAAAGTACCTACTCAACGTGGGCGGGGTCGTCATAGCCCAGCTCCGCGAAACTGCCGTGACTTCGTTTTATACGCGACACAAAACACATAAACAATGGAGGACATGGAGGCAGTGGTGTACTTGCTGCTGTATGAGGCTTTCTGTCACACAAGGCAAGAGAAGAGAGCAGTATGGCTGTAACTATGGTAACACCGTATAGCTGTAACTATGGTTGTAACGCTGCTGCCGGTATTTAAAAATGCCGGGTTTGATTCTTGTGTGGGACGGCTCATGACTCTTCCAGCGACAACTCTTCTGACCAATCAGCGGCCAGCAGTGTGTCGACGTCGCAAACGCAAAAACGCAAAAAGAACCGAGGCGAGTCGAGGCGAGGCGTGCTGGAACTGTGTAGTGGAAAAGCGCCATAAGGAGTCAGAGTTTGTTTGCGGTAAGTACATTTTGTTGTAATGGTTTTAAGCCTCTTTTTTTAATAGCGAAAATTAACATGAGCATTATCACAGTATACCTGTAAATTCACCGTGCTAACCATGCTAGCAGCTAGTGCTAGGATCAGCCCCATACGGTTGCTTTTGGTTGCAACAAAAATTAAAGATGGCAACGGTCAAATAATCAAACTTGAGGCTTCTAAAGGTCCGTCCACAAACCAACACTGACTGAGTGACTTTATAGTGACTGATGCTACGTAAATACTTCTTCTTTACAATCTTTGGTGTAAATCTTGTGTTTGCAGCTTTTGTTTCTGCTTCCCTAATGTGGTCAAAAATAGCTTAAATAGCTTTAAACATTATATGCACTTTGTATCATTAAATATATCGTGACACCTTGTTATAATTACAAAAAAACAAATAAAACCGTGGTCAAGGCCAGTGGTAGACTCTCTCTCACTACACTGGTATTTATAGGCTGATGTTTTTTTAATTATACCACACTTCCTACAAAGCCTGCCGGTTCCTGTCCAAGAGGAAGTGGCTACTTATTCCCTTCTCAGGCATCAAACCATGTGTGTTTGTTTCATCTTTTTTTTTTCTTCTTTCATTTTTCTGTCTGCCTCTAGCTTGTTCACCCATCAACCATTTTCATTTCACCATAGGACACAATGCTTTATCTGTTTGTGTCACAAAGTGAGCCAGCTGGTTTACTGTGACATCTTATCTGGTATCGTGCCCTATAAAAGACAAGTCGAAGCTCTCTGCTAGATGGTATATGAATGTCTTAAACTTTATGTGCAAACAATTTACTGCTATTGATATTTGTTTATTACACTCTTGACAGTATTAGTCTGTTTGTTTTCCCCGTAAACACGAGATGAAGCACAACACTATATGTGGATGCTTACTTGTTGTTTCTTCATTCTTGAAACACAATTTTGTGTTCACATCAATGCACATAACCCATTTAGGGGTTAACTGTTTGCTAAAGCAACTTCTCAATAAGCTGCTTCTGGCTTGAACTTCATCAATGTCGCTTTATGTTCCGCAGATGTCCTCTGTATTTCCTCTTTTGGAATATAATAAAAGTATAATATACTGTAAAACATTGTGAATATATCACACTGAGCCATTGCCAGGCAATGTTTCTTTTTAAAGAACTCACCATTGTGTCCCAAATGCTTTAAGGTAGACTGACTTGACAATAGGTCATTAATCACACCTGAACATCCCTGCAGACGCACTAATTAGATGTGATACTCCAGGTGACGTATTGTTTATCTGACCCCAGTTGACTTTGAGTAGAAGAAATCAGCCAAGACCCAAAACCCGACCCTGTGACTCTGAAGCTCACCTATAGCAGAAATACTGCTGGAATCTTACTGGAGGAAGCAAACCTATGTTGTAAAAGATCAAAAGCAAACAACAGACATAAAATACTGTTAACATTTCACTGTTAAAATCACGTTGGAGCAGATTATTGAAAAATCAGCAGGAGACGTTCGCAGGCGCCAGCAGGTTGCCAGTATTTGCAGGAAGTGTTCTGCACATTGTTTTGAGTTTGCAGGGAAGTGAGCCAGGACAGACTGAAAGGTAACTGTAAACATCTTTTTGTGATGCACGGCTGCTTTATGTAACAGAGGGCAAATTATACCCCAACATTCAAACTGAGATAATCTAGTTAAACAAGAAGAAAAAACCTGATATCAGTTGGTGTTTATTTAGCAAGATTGTTGTATCTAAATATTCCATTAAATTGTAGAACTGGGCACACAATTCGTTTCTAACCCTATTGACACTACTGCATTACCCAGAATGCATCTAATGCATCCTGGAAGAAGAGTATACAGGCTCCAGACTCCAGCTGAAGTTTCCTTTTGTTTACCTGTTTTATGTAAAGAACACTACAGTATATATAATACTGTGACTAAAAACTAAAACACACAGCGTCCATGACTATTGTCTGAAGTTACACTGCCCCCTTGTGGTGTTTCTTTGTAGCTGCATTATCCTCCAATCCATCTATCTGTAGCTCCACAATAATACATCAGATGAAAACACCTGCTTGTCATGGTATGTATGCTTGAAATGTGTTTTTGTCCATAAAGAGACAAAAAAGTACAATTTTAACATTGTATTTTGTTTAATGTGTGTCACTGCATTGTAGATATAAACCACTGTAAGCCAAAATTGCTTTTTTAAATTTATTTATGAAAAAGTAATTGTATTGAGTATTTGATTAGTTGCTATTATTTGATGGCTTTCAATGACTTTAATACAAATCATTGTTTTACTCGGCAAACTCATATTTTATGCTCTATTTTATTCTAGTTTTTATTTTATTTTTCTCTCTTTGTTTTTGTTTTTATTATTATTGTTTTTTCTTGTTTTTAATTGTATGTTTTTATGTTCTTTTTTTCCCAATTCTTACTGCTAAATGATTGTTTTTATGTTTCAGGATTTGCTTCACTTCAACAGGTGTTAAATATTAGTAATGGTAAAATGTGTGTATTTAGATATTTAATTTAAGAAATTTAGTTTTTGCACGATTTTGTTATTTAAAGTTTGTTTTTTAGTGGGGACACTTGATTTTAGAATGGAAATAATCATATTCTTTGAAGATTAACTGAATGTAATCTGTCTATTTTTATATGAACATTTGATTTCTACTGTTTTAACACAATGCATACAAACAGTCAATTTTAGAAAAGGCTGTTATGTTTATTTTTATGTAAAGCACATTGAGTTGCCCCTGGTTATGAAATGCGCTATATAAATAAAGCTGCCTGGCCTTCACACTTTCCGTGGCTAATTATGTGATCACAGTTCTGATCATGAATGGACTTCAGGCAAGTATTATGCTGTGATTAATGATTGTTGCGACTGCTGGATTAAAGCATCTTTTAGACCAAAGAGGACGAACGGTACAGTAGAAAATGAGTCACTATGACATCACAGTTAAAGCAGAAAAATGGTTATCACAATAAACTCAATATTTAGATGTTTATATGCAGTTATATGCCTGCAGAAGTATTATGGTAATATTAAACTCATATTAAACTGCTTAGCATCTTATTGTGGGAGAAACCATTACAACCACTTTAAACTGACTTTCAACACTAAACTTGGTGAAATCCCCCAAAATGTTATTCTGAAAATCTTCCCCAGCTCAGATTGAATTTGTAAATTTCAGCCTCTCAGTAGGTTGAATAGCAGAGAGGCAGACCAGAGTGGTGATGTCATTTATGCGACTTAATGACACAATGACATCACCTGGTGATTCACATGTACTTTATGTATATATGCTCAAGTAAAACTCATTTAAATTATATATGAGCCAGTCATTAATTAAAAAAAAAAAAGATTGATTGATTGATTTAATTAGTGCATAGATAGCTCCTTATTTGTTATTTATATAGCACCAAACTACAAACCAACAAAAGTCATCTCAAGGCACTTTACACATAGAGCAGGTCTAAACCATACTCTTTAATTTAATTTAAAGAGACCCAAAATTCCCACATGAGCAAAACACCATCTGCAGATAATTTGATGCTTCAGCCGTGAATATCCGTCAACTGATGTTTTCCTGTTCAGCTGCAATGTAAAGATCATAACAAAAAGAGATTTTGGCATGTAAAAAAACTAACTTTGAAATATATCAACTTGATTTGACTCATTAGGACGGCTGAAGCTTCATATTAGCCTCAAATAAACTTTTTTAATAAATTTTTGAACAGAAGGAGGCTTTTGTATTTTGTCCCCCATCACTTACTTAGTAAGTGCATTATGAAGGGATCTTCTAATGGTCAGTATGAACAGGAGGAATGATCCAGTGTCAGTGTTCATTTGGGCACCTGAGTATTATTTTAAGACAGATTTGAAAAAGTGTGAACATGTCCTTTAATTCCTGCCTGCAAACAAAACTTCCTTCAGGAAAATAACAAAGTTGAAGGTGACTACTGTAATTCAACATCCATTGACCACATCTAAACAGGCCGTGACAGCTTTAGGCTTTATGCTATTATAGTCAGCATACACCTTTACTATTGTATATTTACTTCATTTAACCTTTGTGTCGTCCTCCCGGGTCAAATTGACCCCGTCTGTTTTGACTGTTCCTTCTTTCCTGCCACCATTCCCCTTTCTTCCTTCATTCTGTCCTTCCTTCCTCCTTCCCTCCTTCTTTCCTTGCCTCCTTCCTTCATTTCTTCCTTCCTTCCTTCCTCTTTTCCTTTTTTCCTCCCTCCTTCCTTCCTTCCTTCCTCCCTACCTCCCTCCTTTCCTTCCTTCTTCCTCCCTTCCTTCTTCCTCCCTCCTTTCCTTCCACCTTCCTCCCTCCCTCCCTCCTTTCATTCCTTCTTCCTCCTTTCCTTCCTTCCTCCCTCCTTTCCTCCCTTCCTCCCTCCCTTCCTTCCTTGTTCCTCCCTTCCTTCCTTCCTCCCTACTTTCGTTCCTTCCTCCCTCTTTTCCTTCCTTCTTCCTCCCTTCCTTCCTCCTTTCCTTCCTTCCTTCCTTTCTCCTTCCTTTCCTTCCTTCTTCCTCCCTTCCTTCCTTGACTCGAGGACAACAGGAGGGTTAAAGTTCTTAACTTGTGCATTTCCAGATACTGTTATCTCATTTTTCCTTTTTAATATGTTTTGGCAATGCAGAGACTGCAAAATGAGAATTTCATCACACACTGTAACCTCTGTGCATTTGACAATAAAGTCTTTGAATCTTGACTCTGAATTGAAGTGACAATCTATGACATTAATATACTACAGGATTAAGGTGGTTCACATTTAGGATAAACTGACTATTGAGAACCATTTGTTAAGAATATTACAGGAATATTATACAGATTTCACACAGGACAGATCACATTACAGTGAAAGTACAGCCATAGCTCCCTTTAGAGAGCCATTGCTTAAAGTTAAAAACCCATCACATTGATCAGTCAAGTTTGGCTGGCGTTTTTGTTTCCTTGCAGTTCAGAGCTCAGACACTATTCTGCGCTCTCGTACCGTGAGAGGAGCCCCCAATCCTGCCGGGTGGAAGACTCTCTGACAGCTCCTAGTCTGTGAAACTCACCAGCAGCATTTCAGCCTTCATACCGCACGCGCACACAGCCACACAGGCGTCCTCAGGAGCGCACTGACTGTTCAGGGAGGGATGCACGCTGCTGCACAGAGCCACAGTATGGCTGAGGGGTTTGTTGGGTGGGAGAGGGAGAAGCTGAAGGCGTGAGGAGGAGGATGAGGATGAGGAGGAGGAGGATGCTACCGTCTGTTTCGATTTAAGCATTTGGAGAGTATAGTCCACCGCCGCCTGACAGTAATCCGCTTGCCGGGAGGAGCAGGGAAAGCCCCATCCGGACTGAAACCGAGAGAGGGAGGAAGAGTTTTAAGTCGGAGAGTGATAGAGAGAGTTTACATGAGTGCTTGGTCATATTTGGAGGTTTTTGCACTGATGCTGGAAGCTTAAGTGAACTGACTGATACAGACTGTGAGGACGATTATTAAAGCTGTGAACTGGGGGAATCATCATGAGTGGACCGACAAATGGTGAGCAGAGTTTAAGGTGCACAAGTGTGTGTGTGTGTGTGTGTGTGTGTGTGTGTGTGTGTGTGTGTGTGTGTGTGTGTGTGTGTGTGTGTGTGTGTGTGTGTGTGTGTGTTTCTCTACCTAATCAATACCACAGTGTCCTGGGAGGGTTTATTCTGAAGTAGACATAAACAGCCCTTCACTGAGGTTATTGATCACTGGCTCACTTACTGATACTACATTTCATCATGTCATTAGCCAGCTCTGTCAGTGAAGGTTAGTTATCTGTGTTGAAACAGAGGCTGATATTGTGTATTGATGTGTCACCGTTCATCAGTATTTTAATCATTGTCAGTTTGTGTTGCCAGTTTTGCAGATTGTGCGCAGTGTGCATACATTGGTATAGATTTACTGTGGTACTGATAACCACCAGGGATTCCTCCACTGAAGAAATTCCTACAGTCACAATCAATGTATCCATCATTTCATTTAACAAAGTGCTTCCACACAACATTCTGTTTATTATAAATCTACACTGGTGCTTTTAATCATCTTTTGCAACCTGTAACAGTCAAGTAAGACAGAAAGAGAAGCCTGTGAGAGCTATTCAGATATTTTAGAAAGAATAAAGGAAGCCAGAAGACAAAATAGCACATCTGTGGTCCACGCTGCCTATGGCACATATTAAAATGTCCCAGTGTTTAACCATAGAGCCACATAAAGCAGTTAGTTATTGATGTGAAACCACTGAATCCCCAAATCTATTTTGCACAAGGTATCACATATGACACCATGCTTTCCAGTGTAAGACATTAAGCAGCCAGTGATACCTCCTAGCAGCCATTCAGTTTTATACCTTTAACCTAAGGGAGATATTTAACCTTATACGGGCCCCAGCCGGCTGCACTCCAATGCAATTATGACCATGTCAGCGTAGCAACTGCAGCCCCCAAAATCTTCCACAGAAGAGAGGGGGATTATAAATTTGGTTTACTAGTTTGAGTCACACTATGAGACCTTATTGGTTTTTATCCAGGAAGTTTATTTACACGGTTACAGGTCAGAATGAACATGTGACTCTGTCAAACAGTGCAGGAAGAAATGTTTTATTTTACATTTGAAGCCAATGTCAGAACGGATAAATATCAAGCATTCACCAAAGTTTAGTTGAGTTATACAGTAATTACAGTACACAACACACAACACACATACAGCACAAGCACACACTGAAGCACGTGCCACACTCTCCCCCTCTCTCTCTCTCTCTCTCTCTCTCTCTCTCTCTCTCTCTCTCTCTCTCTCTCTCTCTCTCTCTCACACACACACACATACACACACACACATGCACATCCACATGCACAAACACACACACACAGGTGGCTCAGATCATTCTGTCTGTGGTTCCAGTCCTTGTGCTGCCATCTGGCTACAGAACCAGTGCCAGCTTCAGTAGAACACACACACAGACACACACACACACACACACAGACACACACACACACACACACACACACACACACACACACACACACACACACATACACACACACACACACACATACCGATGATATAATTTATTGAGAAACAGTTTTGCCCTAGTTTTACCTTTTTTTTCTCCCCCAAAAGATTTATAGATCCCCCCCGTCTCTCTTTTTCTCTCTCTGTCTCTCCTGCTGTCATCAGCTTAACCTGCTGGCTTGTTGTCTTTGCTGTGATTGCATAATAACACTCTGGGATGCAGCAGCATTAACTGTAATGTAATTGAATTGAGCAGAATACAGTAGGATTGTTTCACAGTGTGTCGGGTGCCTTGGAGTGGACTGTTACAGGATATGAAAATTAATACTAAAAAGTGAAACAGTGAAATATATACCCTTTGGTTTCCTTTTGTCTTGTTCTACCATGACAGAAACAGAGCAGTGTGTGTGTTTCAGGCGGTGTAAAGAAAGGACTTGTTTCACTAAGAGGGATTTGACCAGTTCCATAAGCGAGGATGAAAGAAGTGTAATCCTAAAACGGCCCCTCTGTGCCCTTTTCTGTCTCTTGCAGTGTTACATGCTCTTCATTTGCAGCACGTGTCAAGATTCAATATCCAAAGCTTTACTGTCATATGCACAGTAGAGCTGCAATGATTAGTCAATTAATTGATTAGTTACCAACTGTTAAATTAATCACTGACTAATTCATTCATTTTTTCAGAAGAAAAGACTACAATGTGAAGAGAAGAAGAGTGAAGTTTAATTTGTGAAGTGAAATGCAGCAGCAACAACAGTATGAACTTATAGGGTACATTTAGACATGCAATACAGCACACTGGTAACAAATATTATATATTGACCATCAGATTGAGATGTTTCAGTCAGTGCATGTCTTCTCCTACACCAGTCCGTCTCTTTCATAAGCCACCTTGTAAAAAATGGCTGTAAGTCGTGCTGATCTCCATGGAAGAGTAACAGACTTTCCAGGGACCACAACTAGTTACAAGTCAGTCACTAAGCCTCATTCATCTCCTCTAAACCTTTAGCCAAGTGTGTGTGTGTGTGTGTGTTTGTGTGTGTGTGTGTGTGTGTGTGTGTGTGTGTGTGTTTGTCTGTGTGTGTGTGTTTGTCTGTGTGTGTGTGTGTGTGTGTGTGTGTGTGTGTGTGTGTGTGTGTGTGTGTGTGTGTGTGTGTGTGTGTGTGTGTGCATCCATGTTTTGTTTTTGTCTGTTATCTGTTTTATTGTGTGTTTTCTTGTCTCTGCCCTATTGACCCACCAGGATTGGTTGCCATATTTGTGACATTAAATTATTATTATTTAAATAAGGCAAACCTGAGCAACTGATTTCTCATTTATTGTGCATTAAAGCTTGTGTTTATCCATCACGTGTTCCTGTAAGAAGACACTTTCCTGAGAAAAAATCTTCTTGATCTTCATCTTTTTGATCTGGTCGTTCCACAGTTTGATCACACTTTGATCAAATGTTTGAATCCAGTTAAAAGGAAGACTAAAGAAAGTCCCCAAAATGACATGTGTTTGATCCTCTCCTCTCCTCTCCTCTCCTCTCCTCTCCTCTCCTCTCCTCTCCTCTCCTCTCCTCTCCTCTCCTCTCTTTTCCTCACCTCTCCTCTCCTCTCCTCTCTTCTCCTCTTCTCTCCTCTCCTCTCCTGTCCTCTCTTCTCCTCTTCTCTCCTCTCCTCTCCTCTCCTCTCCTCTCCTCTCCTCTCCTCTCCTCTCCTCTCGTCTCCTCTCGTCTCCTCTCCTCTCCTCTCCTCTCCTCTCCTCTCCTCTCCTCTCTTTCCTACCAACAGTTCAGTACCAATCAGGCCTTTATGAAGGAAACAACAACAGCAGCTCTCCTCTTTCCAGCCGCGGAAATTCACCCATTGTGTGTGAGCGGTGTGGGGAGGTGTGTCGTGGGGAGGTGGTGCGCGTCAAGAACACACACTTCCACGTGAACTGCTTCACCTGTCAAGGTAAAAAAAAAAAAAAAAACACCACACACCTACATGCACATCCGGTACACATTAACATCTCCTCACATGTGCACATAGAGTATGCTCATACACTCACATCCGCTTCCAATCTCCACTCTCACACAGTGTTTCATCTTCATTCATTTTTCAACCTTGTACTAATGCACCTGTTTCCTTGTGAGGAATCCACCCACATCAATCTGCATAATTAAAGATACAATAATTACAAGAGCGGAGACAAGAAGGAAGCAGCTCAATTGAATCAATGAAAGCTTCTGTCTCCATTGAGATAGAAAATGAACGATGACGACCAGGATCAAAGTAAGCCATATGCAGCATATTACATAAGACATAACAAATTCAGTGTCACAGAAGAATCAGTAATAATAACCGCTACAATAAGTTGATTAGTTGATTAGTTGATCAGTCAATTGACAGAAACTATTTTGATAATTGATCAATCGTTTTAGTCATTACAAAAAGTTCTCTGGCTCCAAATTCTGAAATTTGCTGCTTTTATGTGTCGTATATGACAGCAAATCAATTATCTTTCTGTTCATACACTAATGGAACTTGACAATTGTTTTACATCAGGTAGATCAGATATCTGGTATCAAAAAAGACAAGTGTTAATGGAGCCAATATCAACAAATTGAAGCCACTGGTGTATGTATCCTTGCAGACACTTAACTTACATAGTCATATAACATTCAACATTTCAGTAACTGAGTCTATTTGCTTTTTTAGATGAGAACACTGATGCCACTCTCATGCCTTTATGCTAAATATAAATCTAGACTAAACAGTCATTTAGCTTAGCGTAGCATAAATACTAGACGCAAAGGGAAACAGTTGGTGTGGTTCTGTCCAGAGTATCCAAAATAGGCCTTCCAGCATCTCTAAAATGACTAATGACCACATTATATTTAATTTGTTTTATCCGTTACTCAAACAACAATTTGTGGTTTTACTCGGGGTTAAAAGTTGGACTATTTCTTTGCCGGGAGCAGTGACTTCCTGAAGTCTCCACTGGTTGCCTGGCAACTTCATGGTTATGACATCACTCTTGTTCTGCATATTAACCATAGACTGTATATAAAATGGACGTAACATCCGTGACGTCACCCATTGGTTTGTGGACTGCTGCTTGGAAGCGAATAGTTTCGGATCTGAGCAGCGCCATCTTGAACATTTCCGGTGCATGCTGGGTAAAAAAAAACCACGTATACTACTTATATGGGCATCAGTAGGAGCATGAGGCGCCCTCCTGAACCTGTGAACCAATCAACCTGTCAATCACGACGTAGCCACGCCCTAATGCATACCCTGCTTTATCATCAAATATAAAATCAGGGAGGCCAAAATGTCCCAAATGAACATCATATTGCATTGAAGAAGGCTTTAAACTAGCGATTGAGACCATAAACACATTTTGAAAACGTTTACTGAGGTTAGAAATCAAGTGAGAAGTTGGTGAATTCTCCATTGACTTGTATAGAGACGGAAGTCCTTTTGACACCAAAACGCTCGCCCCCTGGTGGCCTTTTGATAGAATGCAGTTACTTCCGCGTTGGCATCATTTCAGAGGACCAGAACTCCCCGCCTGTTATTAACATGTTATTTAGTATGCTAAAACAGTGTGTGAGATTTTTGAGTATGTCTGAAACCATATGAAACCAATAGTAAGTGAATTGCGCACAATTGTGCAAATATTGGACACTACGTAGGCTTGAAAGTGATGAAGGGGAAGCAGGCTCTCAGTAAGCAATGTGATAATTACAGCTCAGTGCATCCAAAAAGATACATACTACTGTCTATTCACAGAATACTTCAATATGTTGAAGGATAGCACATATATGTCGTGCATAATGTGTGATTTCCGATGCAGTATTGGCCAGAGATTGTCCCTTGTGTAACTTTTTTTTTTAAACACACAAATTGTTGCTCTTATATTATTGTTTGCCAAGTAATCCAAGCATCCGAGGTCTGGGACTTTTTAGGAGATTTTGATCAGGCAAGTATGTGTAGCTTCACAGTAGGTCATGCATGTAAAGGAAGTCTCATTTCACAGTCTAATGTTTGTAAGTTGAAAGAGTGAAATGTTTTTCTTTGTCAAAATAGTCATTTGTCTTTCCCTCTCTCCTGACTTTAAATTTTTCATATCCACGCCTTATCCTTTTAATGTGCATCTGTTTGAATGTATGCATGAATACACAGTAAGTATTTGTGTCTGTGTGTATTTGCTACACGTGTGTGATTTCATGTTTGTGCTCCGCCAGTGAGCAGGTGGGACAGAGTGCACAAATAGAGGTCTGGAGTCAGCAGCTCTAGCTTGGCAGTGCAGTCAGCAGGTTTTTCAGCCCGTCGTCGTCCTTTCACAGGCCGGGAACCGCACAGTCCCAAAGCATGCTGCAAGACAACACTGTTTTCTTTGTTTGATCTGCCGCCTCAATGCACTCAGCCATAAAACACCAAAAGGACAGGTTTCTGTTCTTCTTTCATTCTTTTGTTTTTTGTAGAGACTCCATCTTTTCTCTCCTGTGCCCATCGCTCACTGCAGATCTCTAAAAATAACCTGAGATGAAATAACTACCATAGTTGCTTGTGTGTTTGGTTGAATGATTGATTGTATAATCGACTGATTGTTTGCTCAACACAAGCTAGATTTGTTGAAGGAAGTGCCGTCTCTTTGATATTAAAGTTTTTATTATTATGGACAATTGATCATCACAGGGAGATGTTTTTGAAACATGGAGAGGAGAGGAGCAACGAGGAGATTTATGATAAAACCTGTGCTGGTTAAAGTTACTCTAACATCTGAATATAAATAAAATAAATAAAACATGTTTTCAAAGTAACACAAGTGCTTAATGTTGGATCTATTTAACTGACAATTAACTTAATGCTGCTGCCATGGTTTTTAGCCGCCACTGGTTTTTGGTCCACACTGAAATATCTCAACAACTATTAGATAGAATGCCAAAGAAGGTTTGTACACATATCCATGATACCCCAAGAATAAATCTTAATGACTTTGTAATCCTCAAATTTTTTCATCAGCACCACCAGCAGGTCAAACATTTCACTTACACTTCCTCGAT
This sequence comes from Scomber scombrus, assembly GCF_963691925.1. Classification (NCBI taxonomy): domain Eukaryota; kingdom Metazoa; phylum Chordata; class Actinopteri; order Scombriformes; family Scombridae; genus Scomber; species Scomber scombrus. Next base: position 25,075,159 of record NC_084983.1, on the reverse strand, counting down.
AGATGGGCACCAAATTTTGCTCCAAACAGTGTATCCTGAGCACTTTAGTGATCGCCGGACTTTTCCTCTTTTTAGTGCTACCTTGAGACTGGATTGCCATGAAATTGTGAACATATTAATATGCTGATAGGATTTATCTCTAAGCAAAGTGATGATCCGTAAGCATGGCAGTGGACTTTTGTTATTTAAGTACATTTAACTTAAGTAGAATAACTGAAACCTTCTTGACTCAGACCACTTTAGTGTGGGTTTTCATAGTTGAATCATTTTAACATTTAGAGCAGGTCGTCCACTTACCGGAGGATCGGCAGTTTGATTCCTGGCCCTTCTAGTCCATATGTGAAAGTATCCTTGGGCAAGATACTGAACCCTAAATTGCTCCTGAGGGCTGTGCTATCAGTGTGTGAATGATTAGAAAAACTCCTCATCATGTAAAGTGCATGTTTGAATGGGTGAATGTGGCTTGTAGTGTAAAAGGGGCTTTAAGTGGCCGGAAGACTAGAATTGCGCAATATAAACGCAGTCCATTTACCATTTAAATTCCACCAATTACCAGTTGGCAGTGAAGTGGTGGGGAAGAGACTCAGCACCCCTAATTCTGAGGCCATGGTTCTTGTATTGCTCCTTCCAGGTTGGGAGTGAGTTTCGCCCCAAAGTGAAGGAGTTAAGTATCACAGCTCCTCACATATTGTCACATGCTTCAGTCAATGATCGAATGAATGAGAGTGTGGTGGTTGGAGTGGTTGGAATGAGAAAGGGTAAGAAGCTCGGACATCTGGAGGTAGCTTGAGTCACTGCTTCTTTGTGTTAAAAGGAGCCAGTTGAAGAGGATCTGGGCATTTGATGAAGGTGCCTAGAGGACACCTAATATCGCCCAATCTTAGCCTTTACGGCATCATCAGCTGCTTTACATTGAGAAGAACAGAAACTGCAAATTATGAGCAATACAAACCCTCATGCAAGTTGTTTCTACAAGTAAACCTGTTTGACGTTTAGAAATTAAACTTTTTATTTTACCATCAAAATATAGTTTTCTGTCAAAGCAATAACAACACAAAAACAGACCTTGAATGAATACCGATAATGTTTTCAACAACCTCTCATATGGAAAAATGCAACTCTGCAAATTATATCTTGCTGCTCTCAGAAAATATGGAGCACGTTCATAAATTTGCCCTCATTTTATAATGAATAATGTCAGTTTTGGGCATTTTCTATCACCTCCTCCTTTCTCCTCTTATTCCAATGCCCAACCCTTTCTCTGTGATCCACTCATCCATCCCAAACACATTCATGCAAATGCAGAGGGGTTAGAGCCAGGAAATCCATCCCATGTTGATGATGCGAAGAGATGAGGGAAGACAGTGACAGGACGGCAGACGTGCACTGGATGGACAGATCGATAGTCTCATTGATACCTCCCCTGGGCCCCCCCTCCTCCTGTCTCTTCCTCCACATCCCCACCCCTTTCATTTTGCTGTCTACTTCCCTTTCTCCTCACATATGATGCTTCTTCTATTCTGTTTCCTCTAATCTCTCCCTTGACTCCCCCCATCTTGCCTTTCTTCTCTTTCTGCCATGTCTGGTCTTAGCCATGCATCTAAAATAATCCTCCCCTCTCTTCCTCTCTCCTCCTCTCATAATTTCTTTCACTGGAAAATTGAGCCATATACATTATCTGTGACCTTACAGCATTTCAGCATCTAAAAAGAAACTCAGTCATTACTTCACGGTGCATTGAGACATTTTACAAGGCATTTTGAGATGAAAGGACATTTGTTCATTGTCTATACTATAAAGTCCTGTTTTCTGAAGACTTTATTATATATCTCCAACAGGCACACATTCATTTATTTGGGTGAATTGTGCAGCTTCAGGTACTTCATCGTATGATTGGTCGTACATATCAAAAGCTTATTCCAAAGCCTGACCCAGTTTGGATTGAAACACATTTTTGTTGTTAGAAGTTTAGCATTCCAGGAGCGAGATTCGGCGTGTTTTATCAGTATTAGTCTACGCTCAGCCATACAGACAGTCACAGATGGCCTGGCTCTTTCTTCAGAAGAGACTTCAAGGGCAAACTGTGAAGTATTAACCGCTGTATCAGCTCAGCTGTGCTGCGCTCTATTGTGTTGCGTCCTTGTGTGAGCATTTGCACAGTAGGTCAGTGTGCTGATGTTCATTGTGTGTGTTTGCTTGTATTCTGGAAGCTAAATCAGAAAGATGATACAGCCAACATGTGTACCAGGCCTCCAGGCACTCTCATTTCTTGCATCCATCTTCATTTACATCCCGTCTTTTTAAATCTATTTTTCCTTCGCCTCTTATTTTCCTTCTCTGGACCCTTTTGCTTGGAACCGCAGGCAGTAAACAAAGAAATCATTATCGGTGGTCTTTTTGCCAATTTTGTGTGTTTTTGTGTATACCTCAAGCACTTCAATCTAATAGGCTACAAATCACTCTTAACATTTGTTGAAGAAAAGTATTTAAATACTTCAGTGCCTCTGACGAACTGCAGCTGAACCTGCCCCCTGATGAGCAGAAGGGAAAGAAAGCAGGAATGAAACTGAAGGGAATCGAGGTGGTGATAAAAGGAAAGAGAAAGATTATGCATAGAACATTATTTTAATTATTAATGACTTTTTTTATTTTATTTATTTGTGCTTTTCCCCCCTGTTGCTCGGTGCCCCTCAGTATGCAGAACTACTCTTCTGACCTGCCATGTTTAACTCAGCAACACATTGAATTACAAGGGTATCACTGTCCTGTGACCATATTCTGATCCCTAACAGCACTGAGTGTAATCCTTGTTTGGACTTGCCAGGTGATAACCGAATCCCAAATTGCTGCACTGCTGCTGACTCATTTCCACTGAGCTGCTTAGCGAGTAAATGAGCAATTTCTCGGGTCCTTTAGTTTCATTATTTTTTTTTTGTTTGTGGTTCTGCGATGGTGGATTGAGCTGTCTGCTGACTCCCTTGGTGCATTCATGAAAAGAAAACTCACAATAAACTTCAGTACTTGAGCCCCTTTTATCTGTTAACATGGTAATTGTTGCACTACTTTCTTGCTGTTTACCGTGTTTCTTTTGCACTTCCAGTCATTTCTTACTTTAATTAATTTTTTAAAAACACACACGCACTCTCGGCTCTTTTTTAGTCACTGTCTTGCCTTGCCGTGCCTTGCCTGTAAGTCGCTTTGGATGAAAGCATCTGCCAAATGACAAAATATAAATGTCTATCGCGTGATTGTGATGTAGACTGACTTACTTCCCATGAAATCTCTTTTGATTGTCACTTCGGTCTGATGAAAATAAGTCGTACGAGTGAGAGTGTCCCTGCACAGACCGCCTCTAGGATTCCTGGGGTCATGGTAGCTGCTGTAACAGACAGCTGACTGACTTGCTAGATTCTACACAAGGAGACAGAGTGGGGGGCTGGATGGTTGTAGATGGTTGTAAATAGGCTGCTCCTCTCTTTATCACCAGTGATATAATGATTCACTTAAATCTGTGATGTCAATTTCATGTAAATTATTGTAACTAATGTGTATATATTGAGCTAAGAAAATGAAGCACTTTTTAAAAAATTATTCATGTGATCAGTGATTTTGTTAATCACTTGCCAAACTCATAGTCCATTAACATAAAATATAATAGGACTAAATCACTGTGCATAGGACTGTTGAAGGCTGGGTTTCATGTAGCTGCCAGCTCTCCGCAGGCTGCATGGGAAACTTTCTGATGACTGCTGATTCAGCACAAAAAGCTGTAACTAAATATAGAAAACCTTCAGAGTTTAGGACAACAGGTGGGGTCAGGGTGAGGGCATACGGGGGTCGTAAGGTCTTACTTGACAGGTACGGCATGGGAGCGACTGACAAGTCTTTGACCTATCTCAACATAAAGCTTCAGTCAGCAAGTTCAGCAGTGGGAAGATTTGTCCCGACTGTCCATGAAAGACTAAAATGTCATGTGACAAAGGGAATAATGGATAGTAACTGGAAGGAACATACTCATTTATATTCTGGGAGCTTGCTGCTATGGCATCTGTATTATAATTACATTGTAAATCTGTCCAATTAAATCTTTAGCTCAGCTTATTGGTGTGATCCTTAAAAGGCTGAATTGAGGAATTTTGAGTTATGACTTCACAAAAGATAAAAACCTTCACACATTATCTGCTAAATTTAGGTAATAGTTCACTTTTATTAAATTCAAAGTTTCAGTAGAGACAGCCAGATTATTGTCAATGTAATAAAGATGTGCTTATATAAAATCTGAAAGGTGACAAGACTGATTAAAAAAAGTAAACTCCCCAGAGAATAATGGAAACACTGTGTTTGGCCCAAGCTACTGGTCAGTCTTCAGTTCTGCTTCTCAATCTGTCAGCTGCCTTTGACACAAACTAACTAACCACAAAATCCTCCTTTCCAAACTCACTGACCATGGCATCTCGTCATCTACCCTCCACTGGATCATTTCCTATCTCTCAGGGAGATCTTTTAGAGTGTCTTGCAGGTAGGGATTGTTCAAACTACACGGCTTATCCACAGAGGTTGAGCTCCTTATCATCCCAGCCAGTTCCCTCTATACAACATCAGATCAACATTTAGCATGAATCAGCCCAACACAAGTCACTCTGAAACTTAATTGATGACCAACTAACATTTAAGGAAGATTTGCCCCATACAACATGATGAACAAGAGCAGACCTTAGCTGTCTAAGCATGCAGCACATCTCCTAGTACAAGCTCTTACGATATCACACATTGATTACTGCAGTTCCTTACTGGCGGGCCTCCCCACATGCACATTCAAATTTTGGAGACGACCAGCCCAAAACAGCACATCACTGATCACATCCCTCTACTGGCTCTCAGTTGTTGCATCAAATTCAAAACTTTGATGCTCCTTTATAAAACAGCAACCCTACCTGACCTCCCTCATTCAGGTCTACGCCACCTCTCACTCACTTCTTCTTTTAGTTACCAAACTCCATCTGCAGAATCTGTCATAATCTTTAAGAAAAAGCTAAAGTCCCACCTCGGCACCTCATAGACTGAAAATAATTATGTAATTATCTGCTTCTATGCTTTCATGTATTCCACTGCCTGTTGGCACGTACTGTATGAACTGTCAGACCTGAACTTAGCTTCAGGGCACAATACATCCTTGCTTGTGTTATATTAACTCTCATGTCTCTGCTGCTTTGGATAAAAGCATTAAATGAAATTGTAAGATTGTAACATTATACCAAGCATAGCAAAATGTGACTTGATTATCTTACTTATTCAAATCATGAAATATGTTATGAAAGTTATCCAAGCCGAATGTTTGAGGATTAAACACAGCAAGTGTAAATACTCATGCATGGATGCTGTTCTGTGAGCACAGTGTTTGAAAATGTTCTGCCCTCTAACATCCAAATATATCAGAGTTTCCTCCAGAGACGCCAAGCCTCAACTGCTCCCTCTCTATCCTGTTTTCCTCCACATCTTAATGGCTTTCCATTTAGACAGTGATGAATGTGTGAGTGCTATCAGCTGGGTGAAAAAGAAAGAGAAGGACTTGGCCACCATCCTCAAGTGTGTGCATCTGTTTGAATGAGAGGGAGACTGAAAAAGAGAGAAAGAGTATCTCTTGATGCATATGGAGGTTTGCATATATAATGTTATCAGCAAATTGTTTTTGAATCCCTCTTGATTTAAAAAAAGGTTGACTTGTTGGACATTTGTTTTTGTATGTGTGCGCATTGATTTACAACATATGTGTGTACAGCACATACACAAGAGAGAGTGTGTCTGTTAGCCGTAACTCTTCCACTGTGAACAGCTTTAGTCTCAGGCAGACTGTTAAAGGTCAGGCTGGCATTTTAAAGTTGTGGGACAGCAGCTTTGCCATGACAAGAATACCATATCAAAAACAGATTGTTCCTGTTCAAAAGGGGATGTCCTAGTTATATGAAAATAACTGATTTCAGCATTTAAGAGTGATGAAGATGAACTTGTTTGTGGGAAACAACAGAAGCATCATATCTGTGATGGAAAATCAAAAATCTCAATCTCGTCAAAATATTAGACTACTAGTTTAAATTAGAGCTGCATTTAATGATGATTTTCATTATTGATTATTGCCAGGAGCCCTATACTACAGACAGATTGTTTATCCAACCAGTATTATGGTTTACTCTCATTTGTTGTTGTTTTGCTGAATTACTCCACTTTACTCCTGACTGTATTTAAACTAGAAACAGAAACAGAAAATGAATAGTTGACCATTTGCTGTCTGCAGCTTCTCAAATGTAACAATTTGAAGCTGTTCTTCGTTATGAATGATAGTAAACTGAATATCTGAGTTCTAAGAAATTATAAAAGGCATTTTTCACTGATTAATTGACAAAATAGTCAAATACACATTTTCTTATGGTCAGCATTTAGAGGATATAGTGACATAATTTAAAATGAACTAACAATATGATTATCTACATGTATATTAGATCACAATATATAGATGTGTAACATTTTTAAATTGAATTGAATGTTATTGTGGTCCTCATGAAAACCTTGAACTGAATGATTCATGTGTTTGGCTCAAAGCTTATATCAAGAAGACTGCTTAAATGTTGCTTTACTGTCTTAATGTCTTTAGCTTGGCTCCAAAAGATAAATGAATGAGTAAGCTAGACTGCTTGTCTTTGCTCTACAGTATCTGGCTCTCTCTCACTCTCGCTCTCTGTCTGAGCCACTTAACACACTGGCTTGGATCAGATTCACTATAGTGGGTTTAGAGCCATTAGCTTAATTAGAGAGCAGACATTCAATTCACTGTCAGATATCTTGATCTGTTGGCTGCCTTTCAGATGTCAAACCTACAGTACATGCAGGTTGCATCATGGTACCACTCTGTATACTGCAGTCAATGCGACATACTGTATAGGCAATATGTTAATCAGTGATTAAATTAATTGCAGGGACATGTTTGACAAAGATATTTTCAGTTGAAGCTTTATGAGAGAATTTTTTGATAGCATCCACTAATTACATTATGTTACAAATACTATTAAACACACCTGATGGGAGGTAAACTCACTGCGTCCCTGATAGCTGGAGCGAATCATTGTTCAGCTACTTTTAAACTCCGCTCAGCAGAGGCCTCCTCACCCTGAGCACAGCTGAACCAGAAGCAATCATTTGGCTGAAGGACTTTGTATTTGCAAATTAAAAGCAATGCATCATGCTGTCAGTATATACCGTAAACACAGCGTGCGCTCACGCGTCTCTTTGGCTGAACGTGCATCTATCACACAACACTGCCTTCGTAACAATAAACATACTTTTTGAGTGTAAATACGGTCAGAAAACCCGTAATCTATAATTGGAAATGTGCAGGTACACATACAGTATACAATATAGTCTAATTTATTCAGAGACGGCCATAACACACTGTTTAAATTAACAGATTAGATGGCTGCTTGTCTAATCCCTAAAACCAGATTAGAGTATTAACCCTTTAGAGGTCAGAAAGAGCAGCAGATTGCACTCTCAACAGCCCCACCCACTTGAACACTACACACACACACACACACACACATACACACTACACACACACACACACACACACAATACTGACTATGTTTACTATTAGCGACCCTCCACCCAGAAGGCAGAACCTCTAGATTAGTGGATTAAAAATGGTGCCACGGCTGAAATCTAGTTTCTTTTTTACAACAGTTACTTGTGGAATATTATATACATGTAGTGTTCTTATATTGGCTTAATTATAGTCACGACATGCATGCAAAACTAATTTTTGTGGTAACCTTTGCAGTTTGTCGTAATGAACTTTATTTTAGTGTGGAAATAGTGTCTATTACTGTCACCCACGAGTAAGCCTGCCTTATCTTTCTGAGGAATTAATCGAGCCACTTCATTTATTCTCTCTCTCTGTCCAGTGTGCGGCTGTGATCTGGTGGACTCAGGTTTCTTCCACCACTCTGGCGAATATATCTGTACTGAGGACTACCAGCGGCTCTACGGGACCCAGTGTGACAGCTGTGACCAGTACATCACTGGAGAAGTGGTATCTGCCCTGGGCAGGACTTACCACCCACAATGTTTTGTGTGCAGCCTCTGCAGGTACAATAAAGGGAAAGACTTCAGAATTCATGAGACTACTGACTTAGACTACTCATGTAATTCCTCTCCTCATATTCTGAAACTTCATTTTCTCTGCACTGTGATAAATATATATCATATAATCCTACATGAGTCACGCCCATAGACTGTATATAAAATGGACGTAACATCCTTGACGTCACCCATTGGTTTGTGGACTGCTGCTTGGAAGCGAATAGTTTCGGATCTGGGCAGCGCCATCTTGAAAATTTCCGGTGCATGCCGGGTAAAATATAAAACACGGATTCTACTTATATGGGCATCAGGAGGAGCATGAGGCGCCCTCCTGAACCTGTGAACCAATCAACCTGTCAGTCACGACGTAGCCACGCCCTAATGCATACCCTGCTTTATCATCAAATATAAAATCAGGGAGGCCAACATTTCCCAAATGAACATCATACTGCATTGAAGAAGGCTTTAAACTAGCGATTGAGACCATAAACACATTTTGAAAACGTTTACTGAGGTTATAAATCAAGTGAGAAGTTGGTGAATTCTCCATTGACTTGTATAGAGACGGAAGTCCTTTTGACACCAAAACGGTCGCCCCCTGGTGGCCTTTTGATAGAATGCAGTTTTAAGTTACTTCCGCGTTCGCATCATTTCAGAGGACCAGAACTCCCCGCCTGGTCACGCCCTAAAAGCACTGGATTCTTCTTCCTTTAATGAAACTTGATAGATCTCAGAACTCTTAAAGCTCCCTTCCTCATGAGAAGTATGCTTTATACTTATTCTATTGATGACTGAGTATTACCTGTTTTGGTAACTGTTTTGGAGTATGTCATCCACAGTAGTAACAGTTTAAAAAATATATATTTTAAATATAGTCGTTGATGTATCACCCTGGTCATTAGATGCCATGTAAATCTGTTGGTTTCAGTTCAGTCTCACTTAAAGCTGGAGTGACTGTGTTCAAAGTGGTAAATTAGAAAAAGCATGAGTGGTAAGCAGCAGGCAAATATGTTGAAAGCTAACTGCAGTCTGTGTGTTAGATGGAGAGATGGATCAATAGAAATATACTTATGGTGAGTATTTTAGGAAGATTTCTGACCACTCTCAGCACTTTACACTACATGTCACATTCACACACATTTATACACTGATGCAGAGGCTAATCACACACTCACACACACACACACACACACACACAAACACACACACACTTCGGGAGGGGGATCAGTATCTTGCACAAGGACACTTTGACTTGCTGGCTGAAGGAGCCGGGGATCGAACCGCCAATCTTTTGATTAGTGGATGGCCCGCTCTACCTCATGAGCCACAGTTGACCCACTGAGTATGTGTCCTCTCACAAGAACACACTGTTCTAAACATTTTAATGACCCGTATACAGTCTGAGTCAGCATATTGCAATAAAATTATGTCTCTCAAAAGTTTTTTTGTCAAAATATTGGCGTCACTCCCACAACTACACTACCCAGCAGACAGACATTGCACAGTTAACAGCAGTGGACAATATTTTTATTACTACTGTTTACCAATGTGATTTGTTTAAATTATTGATATTTTCATCCCTTTTCTCCAGAAATTACACTTTTACTGCAGTACTAATTTGTTTGTCCATTTACGTTTTTAAGGGAAATAAATGTATTTTATGATCAGTAGGAAGGTTTTACTATATTGAACTTTCTGACAGCATCAACTGCTTACTTTCAGAGGTAGAAGTATAGATTCATATATCCAATCTGATCTAAATGTGATCATAGCACCATCACCAAATACAGGATATATTGATATTGCAATAAACAAATAGTATGCACAAATAATATGTATGAAATTTAAATATCTAATGTATTATTATTAGTCTGAATCGAATGTTTAATGGTATTTGTAATCAGGTTCAGCTTTCTGAGTTCTTTATCATTTATCAACCTTGTTTCTACCAGAGGAGTTTTATAAACTTCTGCTGTGGTCTGGCTTCAGATTTGTATACACTGATAAAAAAACAGCTGCTGCGTCACAGATGGTCAGCTCTGCAATCACACGTTGGTTGGTACTGGGCAACAGCTGAAAACTCAGGCCTGATTTAATTAATTTATACTTCATCAACGTCTTTTTTAAACTAATATTTCAGTCTTGTCTCCTTAAAAATAATCACAAAAAATGAATGTGCATATTTAGGTTTAAGCAGAAAGAGAAATAATAATCAGAAAAAACTGGAACTGGGGGAATTTGGGCGGCGCTCCACCACTGTTTCATTGTTCAGGAACAACACAGAAATATGATCCCTCCTCTGATTTGATACTGAAGCTCCATTCATTTATCATACATTTTTCTGTGGGCAATTCGAGAAACAATGTCCAAAATGTTATGATTTCCATTGCTGTGGGAGCAATGGGAGAGATAATCCTCAGGCGTCGCTGTTGACTGTTGTTGGCACTATTTCTTCATTATGAAATAGTCCCAATATAAACACATTGCTGTTGAGTTGTACAATGTCAGTTTTCAGTGCTGCCATTATGTTAGGATGGTGGTAAAAATATCAAATCACATTCATCAAAACTTCTGCAAATGAAGCTGAAACTATCACATTTGGTGGTTTTGGATGAACTGACCCTTTAATTAGTTTACATGTGGTAACAAATTGAGTTTCTGTAGTACCATATCTGCATGGCTTTACTGAAAACGTCTTTGCGTCTGTGCTCTCAGGAGTCCCTTCCCGATTGGAGACAGGGTGACCTTCTGTGGGAAGAAGTGTGTGTGTCAGCAGTGCTCACACACTCTGAAGAGCGACAAGCCGGTCAAGGTCCATGGGCCGAGCTGTAAGTAACACATACACACATACCGTTCATCTTTTGTGCTGCAAAATTATACACACACTGACATCCATGCATGCAACACTGTGCTTTTACTGTAAATTTTTTAAAAAACTGTAATGTGAGACATGCCAGGAATAATCCACGACAAGCTGTGCAGTTATCCAAAAATAATGCTTGGAGGGAGCTCCGTTATTTTTGGTAACTTTGGGGACACCGTAGCTACTTGCCAACAACAACAACAACAAATAAAAGTTACTTTATTTTACTTATTAATATTTTGGGACAATGCATTACATCCTTAAATGGAAACTATTTGTACTATTGTTGGATTAAACATTATTATCAGTATGTGATATATTCTGTATGTGGGACTTACTAGCTCTCTTCCAGTAGCCTTCAATTGCATCCGACTGTCTTCAGTGGTGAACTGATTTAGCTCAGGTGCCATTTGCTACTCCAACTAATGACCTTCATATATCATTATTATTATTATTATTATTATTATTATTATTATTATTATTATTATTATTATTATTATTATTATTATTATTATTATTATTATTATTGTTGTTATTATTATTATTATTATTATCATTATTATTATTATTGTTATTATGATTATTATCATTATTATTATCATTATTATTATTATTATTATTATTATTGTTATCATTATTATTATTATTATTATTGTTGTTGTTATTATTATTGTTATTATTAATATTATTATTATTAGTATTATTATTGTTATTATTATTGTTATTATTATTGTTATTATTATTGTTGTTATTATTATTATTATTATTATATTATAATTATTATTGTTATTATTGTTATTATTATTATTATTATTGTTGTTGTTATTATTATTATTATTATTATTATTATTATTGTTAAACTGAATATCTTTGGATTACAAACTGTTGATCTGACATAACAAGAAATTTGAAGATGTCTACTTAAGCTTTGAGCAATGATGGGAATTTTTCTCTATTTTTTTGACATTTTATAGACAATACAAGGAAATGATCAGCAGATTCACAGATAATGAACATAATGTAATAATAATGTGGCAGCATTAGGAAACTTCATCTGTAACCTAAAAATAATGCATAATGCTTATCCTCTGGCCAATTACAATCAAGGATCATCTGTGGCCATCTTGTACTATTTTAATTAGAATTACTCACATCGTTTGGTTTCATACAGCATGTAAACGTATGAAAAACACAAAGAGAGTTTTGATGTTCACCTGCTGAACTCTGCAAAAAAGATCCCTGCAGCTACTGTACACACACACACACCCACACACACATACACCCACACACAAGGTGGTCTGCTGCTCCAGGTAGTCTTGTAGCCTGGTTCTGGTCGCTCCATCTGCCACACACAGGGTGACTATAACGACAGGAAAGAGGGATGAGGAAGAGAGGAGAAGAAAGAGGTTGGCCGAGCACAGAGGCAAGGACGGAGAGGAAGGATGATAAATGTTCAAAATTTTGAAGCGGCTCTTATCTTCCTGGTGTGTTTTCTCATTTCTCCCAACCTCTCCTCTCCTCTCCTCTCCTCTCCTCTCCTCTCCTCTCCTCTCTCTCCTCTCCTCTCCTCTCCTCTCCTCTCCTCTCCTCTCCTCTCCTCTCCTCTCCTCTCCTCTCCTCTCCTCTCCTCTCCTCTCCTCTCCTCTCCTCACCTCACCTCTCCTCTCCTCTCCTCTCCTCTCCTCTCCTCTCCTCTCCTCTCCTCTCCTCTCCTCTCCTCTCCTCTCCCCACCTCTTCTCTCCCCTCTCCTCTCCCCACCTCTCCTCCCCTCTCCTCTCCTCTCCTCTCCTCTCCTCTCCTCTCCTCTCCTCTCCTCTTCTCTCCTCTCCCCACCTCTCCTCTCCTCTCCTCTCCCCACCTCTCCTTTCCTCTCTTCTCCTCTCCTCTCCTCTCCTCTCCCCACCTCTCCTCTCCTGTCCTCTGCTCTCCTCTCCTCTCCCCACCTGTCCTCTCCCCACCTCTCCTCTCCTCTCCTCTCCTATCCTCTCCTCTCCTCTCCTCTCCCCACCTCTCCTCTCCCCACCTCTCCTCTCCTCTCCCCTCCTCTCCTCTCCTCTCCTCTCCTCTCCTCTCCTCTCCTCTCCTCTCCTCTCCTCTCCTCTCCTCTCCTCTCCTCTCCTCTCCTCTCCTCTCCTCTCCCCACCTCTCCTCTCCTCTCCTCTCCTCTCCTCTCCTCTCCTCTCCTCTCCTCTCCTCTCCTCTCCTCTCCTCTCCTCTCCTCTCCTCTCCTCTCCTCTCCTCTCCTCTCCCCACCTCTCCTCTCCTCTCCTCTCCTCTCCTCTCCTCTCCTCTCCTCTCCTCTCCTCTCCTCTCCTCTCCTCTCCTCTCATCTCCTCTCCTGTAGACTGTGCAGGCTGTGGCGAGGAGATCAAACAGGGTCAATCTCTGCTGGCTCTGGAGAGACAGTGGCACGTCAGTTGTTTTAAATGCCGAACGTGTGGCTGTACGCTCACTGGAGAGTACATCAGCAAGTAGGTGGCTTGATGTGTATATTTACTGTATACTCTATGTTTTACTATATGAATATTAAACATTTTCTCAGCCAGTCCACATCCTTTGTTTCACTTTGTGGATTGTGAATTTTCTGTCAAATTATACTGTGTAATAATGGTGACCAAATAAACAGGTATTTGAATAGAAAGTTAATTTAATTTAGTTCTACCAAGTCTAGCAATAAAAATGTTTTTGTCACCAACGCCTCTGTATATCAGTCCATTTCTTCTTTTTTCTTTTTATCAATAACCATTTTTTATAGTAATCAAATCGAGGACACACACAGTATTTATTTAAACATCATTTCCCCAGAACATGAAAGTTGATTCTTGACCGTGGGAACATTATGTGACGTTATATATGGGACAGAATAATCTTCCCTTTTTCAAATTTCAGCAAATAGGAGAAACAGCATATCCCTCCAGTTTTGAGCATTAAGGAATCTGGCTTTATTCCAGATGTGTGTTAGTGTCAAAAAGTAAATAACCAACCATGTTTTAGGTTACAATGAAATATCTGGTGAATATTTCAGAAATCTTGAGGTGATAAATGATGAGCTGAACAGTTGCACAAAGCCAGGAGGTATATTTAATGTGAGAGCTTGCTTTTGTTCCCTGCCAGGGATGGGATACCTTACTGTGAGACTGACTACCACGCTCAGTTTGGGATCAAGTGTGAAGGCTGTAAAAGATACATCAGCGGCAGAGTACTGGAGGTGAGTGCTTTCATACATGTCTACACACATGTTTTGTGCGTGTGTGTGTGAGAAAAAGAATATGTGTACAATATGTGTGTATGCTTTGATTTGCACATGATTTTTGTCAGTGTGTGTCTATGAAAGCTGCTGAATATGTGTGGTTTGTGTGTGTGTGTATGTGTGTGTGTGTGTGTGTGTGTGTGTGTGTGTGTGTATGTGTGTATGTGTATGTGTGTGCTGTCCCTCTTGAAATGATTGACATGTTGATTGATGACGAAGCAGCTTTGAAAAATCAACAAAGCAACACTCTCCCATTTCCTCTACCCTATTCATTTCTTTTTTTCTCTCCTTATCACCACTCTGTTTTCCTTTTTCTCATTTGTGTCATCTGGTTTTGCCTCTATCCTTTATTTTCTTTCTTTTAATTTCTCTCTTCTACTTTCCTTTTCTTGTTGTCCTTCCAATCTCTCCTCCAGGCTGGGGGGAAGCACTATCACCCGAGCTGTGCCAGGTGTGCCCGCTGTCACATGATGTTCCTGGAAGGAGAGGAAATGTACCTAGCAGGTGAGATAAAGATACAGAGAGGAGAGGAGGAGGGCTAGACAAATGACAGAGTCCATATAAAAGCAATATAATTGATTTATTGTTTTGTTAATGGACAAAGGTACCTCTGCCTCCTTTGTGCAGCTAGTAGACATAAAAATAGACTTGTAGCATCTATTGAATTAGCTGTACCCTCCAAGTATCCAGATGGCCTGTGTGTTTCTGCATCTCTCTCTCTGTGTGTGTGTGTGTGTGTGTGTGTGTGTGTGTGTGTGTGTGTGTGTGTGTGTGTGTGTGTGTGTGTGTGTGTGTGTGTGTGTGTGTGTGTGTGTGTGTGTGTGTGTGTGTGTGTGTGTGTGTGTGTGTGTGTGAGAGAGAGACAAAGAGAGAAGGAGAAGCAGGATATAGCAACCAGATAAATGGGTGCTTTTAACAAAGTACAGGTTATTGATCTCACATATAACACTCTTTAGTCACTCAGTGGCAAATACACACACACACACTAACACACACATGCACCCACTTTCCCCCCTCCATCTTTTCTTGATACACACAAAGGTTGGAGTCAATTACAGTACCTCTCAACCTTTGCCTCTGCTGTGTCCATTATTCTGCGCTGCTGCTGACAGAATTAATCTGAATGAAAGCGACTTCGCCGGAGGTTTAAATTGAATCATCCCGGAGTTTCTGTTTTACATATTAGATTATAGTCAGTAAAGTTAATAAGCTCAGTCATTGATTCAAATAGGTTGGTATGAGGATACTGGCAAACCTGCTTGACCATGTAGGGCATTATTTTGCTTAATATCTTTTTAATTACCCAAGCTCATCCACAAATGACATTCATTAGGAGCTTTTTTGTGTTACCAATTATGTTGAGGAAGAAAAGCACTGTAATGTAAGCCTTTATGTTTATAGAACAACATGTAATGATTAAATGGCAAAATGTACAGCGAGTAGCTAAGAAAGCAGAACTAAGTGTGGAAATGGGATGGTGGATCGTGAATAGTGTATATTTGCCTTCAACCCTAGTTTTCCTAGTTTACGTCCTCCTGGCTCAATTAGCAGTGACACTGTATTATTTAAAGGGGGGATATTATGCTTTTTGTGATTTTCAGGTATGTATATATACTGTTATGATGTTGGATATTTGTGCTAAACATGGACGAAGTTCCAAAACTTGAGGTGAACATATGTAGAAAATGCTCCCTGCAAGTCAAAAGCAGAGGATTCAACCTGCTCTGAATGCTTTGTTTGTTTGTAGTGGTTTTTTCTACCTTGCCAACAAGTTGACACCAGCTCACAGAACATATAAACAGCCGTTGTTGCCATGTGTTACCATGTATTGTTCACATTGTCCATTCTCATATTTCCATTCCAAGTTTTTGCGAGAAAAAGTTGTGAAACCCTGCTACTTATAGTTCGCTTCAATGTTCGTTGGTGTGGCCTCTACAGGGGTAACTTACTGAGGGGTAACTTAACAGAGTAGACTCATTGAGTGAGGGGCTTTAAGGAGACAGGAGCAAAAATGGCCTCTTTCAGACAAAGACTGAACTGAGGGACTGTGGAAAGGGTCATTATAAGTAATGAGTTTTTGGACTGTTATTTGAGTTTAGACATACCAGTTGAGCCCCAGATTAAAAAATATAGACCTGGAAATGTGCATTTTATTTATTGTATTTCTTAAAATATTCTCTATATTGCAGGCAGGTAAAATGTTGGCAGTGAAAATTCAGCAGATATGTACTCTATAAAATGACCTGATATTTTGAAGAGAAATAGACAGCATTTCTATAATTAACATTATTTGCATGATATTAATGCAAATTAGCTGCATATGAACATACTGCCTGAGATATGGTTGTGTAAACACACCACATCTGAGAATACACTGTTTTTAAGATACATTTAGAAAGAACTGTGCAGAACTGTGAATTTAAGTCAAAAATGACAATATTTTGTATAACACAGATAACTTGAGTTGAATTCAGATTACACGCTGTGCTACTGTGCCCACCAGTGTCCCAGAGTCGCCACACAGGTTGACGTCTCCTGTTTCACCTCATTTACATTCTGCTGCTCTCCTGCTCACAGCTACCAGTAAAACTAAGCATTTGCATATTGTACTTGAAGGCTGTGTATGTATGTATGTATGTATGTGTGTGTGTGTGTGTGTGTGTGTGTGTGTGTGTGTGTGTGTGTGTGTGTGTGTGTCTCGTAATCTATGCCTATAAATGCATGCAAGCGTCACTCTCTGTG